>NC_045721.1:10849638-11149638 GCF_009834535.1 Camelus ferus
CTGGTTAGGGGATCCCTGAGAGGGTGAAGGGTGGGAGAAAGATTTTGTTAAAAGCAAACTCCTAGCCATGTAGGTTTCTTCTGTTATATCTCCCTCCTCCCAATCTATTCCTGCTCTATTCTTGATCACTAAGGGTCATACTGATTTCTCCTTCGTCTCCCACATCCAGTTACCAAGTCCTGCTGACTTGACTTTGTAAACATTTCTCAAATATGTCCCTTTTTCCTTGCCCTGCCTTCATTGCCATGCGGAGGTCCCCTTCTCTTCTGGGTCTATTGCGTTTGCCTGAGGACTGGTCTCCCTGCCGGCTGCACATGGCTGCTAGCATGTTTCATGTGAGATGCATACCTGATGGCATCACTTCCAGGCATTTATTCAGCTCCGCAAATACTAATTTAGCTCCATGTAGGTATCAGGCTCTGTTTTAGGTACTGAAGACACATCAGTGAATGAGATAGATCAGGTTTCTACACTCAAGAAACTTAAATTCTAAGAGGAATAACAAATTCAAAAGCATGCTTAGGTATCTTTTCTAAGCCCTGACCTCTCGTGCCTTCTACCGTCTTCCCTGAATGTGTCCCTCCACCCATCAGCTGCTGGCATTTTAGGCTCCTGGTTTATGTTCAGATAGCATTCAGCTTTTTGTGGTTCAGCTTAGGCATTTTCCCCCCCTGAGAGCCTTTATGAACTTCATACTGGGTTAAGCGGCTCTTCTCTGTGCCTCACAGCATCACGTGTATAACTTTATCATAGCACTTCCCATATTTTATTACAATTAAAATGCATTTTGCCTCCTTCATGAGGTTGTAAGTGCTTTGAGAAAGGAAATTTTGACTTAACTTTTTTTAATTTTCAGTGGTCAATACAAACGAAGGTAGAAAAGATGGGAAGCAGGATTACTAGGTTAAAAAAAGTTGGTGTGATACTGATTTAACACATCTAGTCTGATGGAGCAAGTGGCAGGGAGGCTTCCTTGGGTGGGACAGTAAAATAGTATGAGAAAGAAAGGTTGGGGCAAAAAGAAAAGATCTTGCTGGTGGTCATATTTGGCATTTCCTCAACATTGGTTTGTTTATTAAAGTGGATCTGACATGGGGTTGGCCTTTGCTATTAACACAGAAGACTGCTTGTTCTAAATAGACAATTATCTGGAAAGGACTAAATCAAACCACTCCATTATTCCATTGACCCTTGTCATTTGCCTCCAAGGTCTTTTGATCCCTGTGAAAGTGATATGAACAATGAATATGGATACTTTGATCTGGTTATAGAGAACTATAACCCCCGTGAAAGTAAGGGTAAGATGCTCCTATCCAAGTTTATATCTTTTTTCATCTTGTGATATTAGTTAAACTATTTGGCTGCTAGGCTCCTTAGTGAGTAATTAAGAAGCACTAAGTAATTAACCAGGAGCAATATGGAGCCTGTAGTGGTTATCCTTAATCCCTAAATGGACAGCAAATTGCAGTGGGGGGAAAAAAGTTATTTTAGCAAATGGAGAAAATAAGGCGGAGCATCTAACCACAATCACTAGTTAAGCCATTAAACAAGCAAGATTGTGCTCCCTAGGCAGGGTGACATGAATGCCAGGAATGAACTGAATCAAATAAGCTTCAACCACACAACCCAAAAGCCACAGTGTAAACCAGGATCTGTATCAGAATGGGGTGCAAGGCAGGATCTCTATCAGTTAATCCTATTCTAGTAGTTACAGAAAAACACAAAGCAACATGTTTAATCAACAAAAGGGATTTATGGGGCTATGAAAAGGAAGATTCAGAGGTAAGGGAGTGAAGTAATCAGGGAAGGTTAATATTATAACCAATTTCAACATTTTAGTATTTTTCACAAAATATAAATTTATTTCTCCATGCAGTTCAACACAATGTGCCTGGTCAAGCAGCAGTCCTGGGACGCCGTCCTCCAGATTGCTACCCAGGCTCCCTCCATTGTGCTTCTCCATTCAGCCAGGAAATAGGGAAGGAGAAGGAATGATCACTTAGGAGGCAACAGGCTTGATAAGTGAGACATGGATATGGCCCACATTCCATTCGCTAGAACTCAGTCACATGGCCAGACCTAATTCCAAGGGAGGCTGGGCAATGTAGTGAACTGTGTGCCCAGGGGAAAAAGGAAACAGCGGTGAACATTTAACTAGTTTTTGCCAGCTGCAATGGGAGCTAAAAGTTTTCTGGCTTATTTCCAATGAGAAATAGAGCAGCCGAGTCCCCATAGTCTGAGCAAAACACTGAGATTCATTGTGACTAGATAGCTTGAGTCGCTGGCACATCCCTGAGTAGGTGAACTGATCAGGGCACTGCAACGGGTGGATGGCCTTGAGCTCACCAGAGCCCACCTCTTGAGCTGGGCATGGGGTCAGATTTCCCTGAAATGTCTGAACTGCGTGGGAAAGAGGTAAATATTAGAAAGACAGTGTAAGTACTATTAGGAAATGAGAATGAGTGGTGGTGAGTGAACTAGCGATGTCTACCCAGGGTCCTCACTCTAGAAAAACGGAATATCAAAAAAGGTGCCAGTATAGTTCAAGGATCTGGAGAAAACTATGGGAGAGACATGTGACCTGGTTACTGAAACTTGTCCTTGTCAGCCACTCAGGCATTAGGAATGAAGCAAGAGCCCTGTTCCTGTCAAACCTATGTAAAGCTGAGAAAGTAGCAAGGAACAGTAACTTATGTCCTTTATACTGAGCACCTGCCCTTGGGTGCCTTAGATTCACCTGGGCCTGGGGACATGACTGAACCCATGGAGAAGAGGGATCTCAGTTTAGATTAGATGGCTATAGAGGCTGGAAATAAGAGAAGTTGGTAGGCTTAATATTCCACTATCTTTCATGAATGATGTAGAGATTTATTTGAGGATATGAGCATATGCATTTTCTCCTTAAAAGCATCAAAACTCTATTCATTATTCTGGGATGATAGGTTTTGAACCTACTGTTTCTTCTGCTGGTACGTCTGCTGATTATTTCTAGAGAATGTCTCTAATCACGAATGAACAGATTATGCCTTTTGGCCTAGATAAATTAAATATATTCACCGTCCATTCTATCAATCTCATAAGAATCTAAAGAGAACTTTCTAAAGTCCCATACTCCTTGATCTTGTGAAATTTTTATTCATTTTTAATATTCTTTATTTTCCAGATTCACAGGAGCTAAATGAACTCAAGACTCTCTGATTGCCACTGTCTTTCCAGTTGCACGCTTGGGACTTTGCTGCCATCCGGGGAAAGAATGTTGAGGAAACTTTCCCTAAAAGGTTAGAAGTGCTTTGAAATCTCAAGCATATTCCTGAAACACCATCTTGTTTTGTGGCCAAACCTGTTCAGTGAGGTTTCCCACCGTCACTAGGAGCCCTGAGTGTTGATAGCCCATGGGAAGCGGGAGGGAGGAAAGATGGACAGAGGAGGGAGAGGCATTGGAGACAGAATACTGATGCTTTGTTCTCTGTCTCAACACTCCAGCCAAGGGGAGCTTCAGAGTTGAGGTCACCATCTTTTAACCCAGTCAGACCTGGAAACTACACAGCTCAGAACAAGGCACCAATTCAACAAACATTTTATTGAGGGCTTATCATATTCCAGGCTCTGTTGTTATGGAAAGCATCCCCCAGGGAGAGGATCAACATGTGGAAATAATTTAAATATCATTCAATACATGTATAAAGAATATTAGGAAAACCATAGAATTATTTTAAAAGATGAGCTGGAATCAGATTTATTGGCAGGAAAGGGTACCTAAGACATATAGTTGAGGGGAAAAAGTTTACAGACAGTATGTATAGTATGGTCCCTGTTTTGATTGTTTTTAAAATGTAAATAAATGATCAGGGCTGAATTTACAGTGGGGCTAAGGCTCAGAAGCACTCACTTGCAGAGATCTCGTTCAAGACCCTGAAGTTAATTTTGTAGTTTTCATAAAGAGGGTCTCCAAAACAGCGTAAGTGTGAGGTCAAAATCTAAAATCATTCCCTGATACTTATATACACGCCCAACATTATAACCAATGTTGGTTATCTTGGGCAGTTGGAGTAAAGAGACTATCTTTTCTATCATTCCAAAGAATTCCTGCTGCTATTCCCTTACAGCCGTCCCTTCTCTGACTCATAACCCCGGCATCCCTCCCTGTGTTTCTACACCTACTGCTGAGTGAGGTAACTCATGGGCTTTGTAAACAGAAATCCATTATTCCAACAGTAGATATTATCACTACCCTCTGTCCCAGCCATCCCATAGGACACCCTCTCTCAGCATCTTCCTCCAAGTTCTGCTTTTCCCTGTTTTCCCACTGACCAGTATATAACCTTCCATTTCATTCCCTTTATCTCATGTTGTCTCTGTTTCTCTCCCACCCTGCTCATTTTCTGACAAAAAGTAAAGACCAAAAGTTACATATATGTATTTCTAGGACAGAGACTGTTTCTTACTAGTGGTAATTCTCTAGCACAGTAAATGTGCCTAAAATCTACTTCAAACTTAAGACAAATAAAAATAGTTAGTAGAAATCCATAAAACCAACGGCAATACTTTTTACTTTAACTAGATTGTGGTGCTTTTTTGCATATGTTTTCCTTCAGAGGTAATGTTTGGTGCCCAGAGAAGCTTAGGGCTATTTATTACTGTCTAAAATCAGCTTTTTGGATCAGCTACACTTCTTTAAGCATCTTAACATTTATTTTGCATTATAAATCAAAACTCTACATTCAGCCACCAGTTCAGTGCAACTAGTAGATTGTACACTATTTGATCATCATGGAATCAGTGCAGTGATTATCTGTGATTAAACCTCATTTTTGTGAATTGAATATGAAAGAAGCATAATTTAACTATACCTTGTATTAGTTCAAATTAAGTTCAGTTGCATATAACAGTTGGCCACTTTCTTTTTCAAGGGGATTCTGCAAATACTAGGCAGTTTGGGGTTGGTGTGGTCAGGTGTCCCAAATTCTTTAAGAACTCAATCTCCAGCTGGCTGTCAACTCTACAATCTCTACAGCAGAATTTGAATGCATGTCTGTTTCAAAATCCATGGTCTTTCCACTACAGAATTCTGCCTGGGATGGGAGTCAGCACGGGAGGTGTTATATAAATATAAATTCATTTTCATCCAAACCTCACCAGCTGGGAGGTTCTGGATGAAGTCACATTTATATATTCAAATCTCACTAACTCAAAGTCCCTATCACTCATTTAAGAATTCTGATCTTCACCCAGTCAATCAGTCTGCACTGCTACCTGCACTGGCCTCTTCCACCTGGGAAAACTCACCCCTCACTGACCTTGACTGCGTCATGCAAATCCCACATTCCCCTGCTCCCCGGATCCCACCACCATCACAATTCTTCCAGTCCTGACAGTTTGGCAGCCTCTTTCACTGTCAGAAGCTGGCTCCCCGCTTTCCTATATTACACTCTGTTGGTTTGGGGCCAGTAAGTGAGGAAATTCGGTGACATAACAGGGTTGATTGGTAACGTGTTTGATTCACTTGAATATTTATCAAGGGCTCTGTGAGAGGGAGAGGTGAGCAAGAGCTCTGAACCTGGCTCTTACACAGCTTCAGGTGTTGGTTCAGCGAGAGGAGGCAGACAGTAAGCACAGTAATTGCTCATTGTGGTGGATGCTATTAAAATAAACAGAGCACCGTGTTAGGAAATAATGACAGGCGATGGGAGGGTGTCACAGCTTCTGAGAAGACAGCTATTTCTTTTCACAAAGACAACTTTTTTTTTTCAACTCCTTGGAGCAATCGTTCATATCAGGGTACCTGGGCAAATATAAAATGGAGCAGCAGTTACGATTCCTTACCTGGAACACCATTCCCCTCTAAATCCCACACACAGCGCAGAATCCTACCAGCCTCCTTCGTCCCTCCAGATCAGTGGTTCTGAAACTTGGCTAAGTGATCACAATTGCTGTGAGATATTTCAAAAATACAGATGCCTGGGTCCTGCCTCTAGAGACTAGATTTGGTTTGGGATGGATCTCAGTCATAATTTCCCAGGTGATTCTAGTATGTAGGCAGGAGGGCAAATCACTGGTTTAGAGCAGTGGTTCTCAAACTTGAGCATGCATCAGAATTGCCTGGAGAGATTAGTCATTGCTCTGCTGGCTGGTTTCCATTGCCTTGCCCAAGGTCATGGCCTGGGTGCCTCAGGAAACTCACAGTGGCTCCTGATTTTATAATCTATGGTTCTTATACTTAGGGCTGTGCTTCTCAACCTTTAATGGGCATATGAATCAGCTGGGGACCTTGTTAAAGTGTAGTTCTCAGTGGTTGCCAGCGGCTGGGTGAGGGGAGAAGGAAATGGGGAGTTGTTTTAATGGGTACAGTGTTTCAGTTTTGCAAGATGAAAAGAGTTCTGGAGATTAGTTGCACAATAATGTGAATATAGTTAACACTACTGAACTGTAAACCTAAAAATAGTTAAGATGGTAAATTCTGTGTTATGCATATTTTAGCACAATTATTTAAAAGTGCAGATTCGGTAGGTCTGGGGCAGGGCCTGAGCTTCTGCATTTCTTATAAGCTCCCAAGGGATGCCGATGGGACCACAGTTGCAAGAGTGCAGTGGCCTTCCCTAGTTTAGTGGGCTAGGAGTGGAAAAGACCTTCAGCTGGAAGAGGGACTAGCCCCCAGAATCTAGGGTCTTTGGCAGGCTGTGGGCTGATGATTTTCTGGAGCTCCCAGAATAGTGTGTCCCCCAGCTGAGGACTCCACAGTGTGCCGTACCTGACCAGATATCCACCAGGCCTCCTGTCCTATCACCAAACTACCCCCACCCCAGAGCAAGACCCAGTAATCAACCAATCCAAACCTACTACTGGCAAGTCTAGAGCCCCAAAGTCATGCAAAGCTGTAATAGTTACTACTGACGTGCACCCCTCTATTCCAGGACCTTAGCCCCATCATCTCATTTAATCCTCTCAAAAACCTGTGATGTATTTACTGTTATTATCACCATTTTATGGGTGAGAAAATAGAGCCTCTGCCAAGTTGGGTAGTTTACCCCAAATCGTAGAGCCAGCAAGTGACAGAGCCCGGATTTGAAACTAGCAAAGATGCCCAGGCTTTTTACACTGTGGACACTGGCTTTCCATGGGCCAGGAATTTGGGCCGAGGGTGGACTGCAGCTCAGGAGTGCTAATTAGCATTAGAGCTGTAACCTGTGTGCCTGGAAAGAGCCCTCCATTCAAAGTTTGCTTCTCTACGTGGTGATCATCTTGTACAAAAATACTGAATCACTCTGTTGTACACCTGAAACTAATATTGTTAAGTCAATTATACTTAAATAAACAAAAACCAAAGTAAAACTAATATTGTAAGTTGATCATACTTCAGTAAACATACAAACAAAAAATGAAGCATGCTCACTGTCCCCAGCCCATGGCTCTCCACAGCAGAATTTCTATTTAGAGTAATTCTCACTAAGGGGTAAATAGACTTAGTTTTCCTAGCAAGTAATTAAATTTTGAAGAGAGTAACTTGTTAACCTAAATGGGTCCATGGTTTGTAGAAGTGTAGGAAACTCATGGGGGAGTGTGTTGGGGGTTGAGTGTGGAGGGACTTTCCTCTTAAATGAGATCTTTGAGACTGAAAGGGGCCCTAGGTCATCTGGTCCCACTTTTCTTTGCTTAAAGATGAGTTTCCATAAAGCAAATAGAAGTTCAAACATGATCTAGTATAAATTTTCCCATGTCAATTTACACACTTTTTTTCATGTAAGCACCTCTCCTTACCGTGTTCTAAACAGGAATTGCAGATGAAATGATTAGAACACAGGTCTAAATATGGAGTGAGCATTTGTTGAGCACCTGTTTGCCAGATTCTGTGCTGAAAATATAAAAAGTAAAATGCATGGTTCCAGGAAACTCACGGTGTCTTGTGTATATGCAATTGTCTTGGGTGCTGAGGCAGCTCAAAGAATTCCGGAAGCAATACAATACCTGGAAGAGATATTTTAGCTGAGTCTTGAAGGATGGCAGTTTTAAGAGTTCATTAGGCCAACAAGCAGGGGCAAGAACCTCTGGGCAGAGAGTTGGGGAAGGCACCTGAAAGCCCACAGCAGATCATTCTCCATGGACCTGAGGGGCGTGTGAAGAAGCAACAGGATGTAGCATTAGATCAGCCGGCAAGGCCAGAGAGATTTTAGGGAGAAGTGAAAATGTGACCATAAGAGGCACTAGCAGAGGTGCGCAGACTGGGCAAGCCGGAGGCCACATGGATGGCTAAACAGCACTATGGGCCTAGGTCTGCAAGGGCCACAGAGGAACGAGGCTGCAGGCAGGGAAGGCGGACTCAGGGGACACTGGGACTGACTTTCTCTCCATTCTCATAATAGTGCTTTGTAGGACCTGAGCTCTAATCTGGGATCTTAGGTTTAACAGCGATGCCAGATAAATACCAAATACAAATACGCAGCTGCCGGGATGTGAATGTGAGAGAAATAATAATCTTAACAAGTAGTAGAAGTATTATAGTTTATTTTTTAAAATATTAATGCACCTGAAGTGAGGTTGGAGTAAGTTAAGGGCTTTCCCCCCCACCCTAGAGAATTCTACAGGCTATTTCTGTAAGAGCTGATAACGACAATCAGGCAGATGTTAACTCAGCACTTAGTACGTGCCGCACCTGGCCGGCACCTGCCCACCTCTTTACAGGCATTAACGCTCTGTACTGCTCCTTCCAGCTTATTTTCAGCCAGACATGCGTCTGGGCAGCATTGGACGAACTTTGCAGGCTTCCTGGCAATCTTGATGCAATATGAGGTCAGGGTGGCCTGATTCCTGTTTGCCCAAACACAGGAGGGCACAGTGTTTTTTTCCAACCTGTTTTTCAACTACTGATACTTAGAGAAGAAGAAAGTTCTCCCACCCAGTGCTCCACCAGCACGCACGCGCACACACCCACACACACACACACACAACTGCAATGAACAGCAATAACACAACATTAAGAAAGACTTTTCTATGTTATTTGCCTCTCTAAATGGTCTTTGCTCTATATAGAATCACAGAGTATTTGTTAGATTCAACTTCGTAGCTGAAGAAACTGAAGCCCAAATAAGTAACTAACTTGGATCTGGACATACAGCTAGTTAGTTAGTGGCAAAGCTGAAACCATACACAGTTAACTCTTAGCCAGCACTTCCACTATACCTCCTCCTAACTCCTTCTCAAGCCATTTAAAAAAGAAATATCTGGAGAAACAAAATGAGTCATGTAGAGCTAATCATTCAATAATCACACTGGTCCCTTGATTAACGATATTAAGTAAAATTCCCCTGAAACACCTTATAGGGAGAGTTCCTACTGAACCGTATTTGTTTGATCAGATATTTCTTCTTTGATTCCTACAGCCATCCCTAAAGAAATGGCCCAGAGGAAAGCAAAATTTCAATCAAAGAAGGGAATCTTTTAGGCAGAGAGAATTCCTGCCAATCTGATCATTTAAACCTCCAAAAATAGTATCAGATAATTTATGTTAAGAGCATATACAGTTCAGGAGCCTAAGAATCTGCATGTACTTTATAAATATTAAGATGATATTTTCAGAAAACTGGAACCACATCATGAGGGATATATTTTCATATTTTATATACATGCAGCTCAAAATTTATGTCCTCAACTTTAACCTAAAATCTGTGTAGCAAACTATCCTTTTACCAAAATTACTTTTCTTTGAATCTAATCCAGCTGAAAAGAAGGAGCCTGAAGCCTTGGATGGGAAGAAATTTATCCTCTGAAAACCAGGTCTTTTGTAAGTAGAGGATGCTAAAACTGGAAAAGAAGGTTACCAGGTCAGGGTCTTTGCCTTTCATTCTCTATCTTGTCACATTTCAAAAAGAGGATTTTTAGCCATTGGGAGACTTGTTCCAAGATCAGAGAAAGTTTTTATTTGCCTTTTGGAAATTGTAATGATATGGTTTTATATATGCTGATTTGCTGCCATCACCAGGATTAGATCTATTTTTTTTTAACTTATCTGAATTGTGGTGCATCATAATTAGGTTTTGGATTTTTTTGGAGTGAGGGTTTGTGCTGAGAAGATGTACATCATCTAAAGAAGAATGTCCTGGCTATTATTTGGACCCAGCTATTCTACCTCCAGGAATTTGTTCTAAGGAAATATTTCAGAATGGAAAAATGCTAATCATTCAGAGATGTTTATAATCAGCTTTATTTATGGTAGCAAAAAGCAGGAATGAACAACAGCCAATGGTTAAAGAAATGATGATAGCAATTGAGTTCAAATAACTTGTAACCATTGAAAATGACACATAGAAAAGCATATAAGCAGTCACATGTGAGTATTATACCTCAAAATATTACACTTTAGAGTTTACAAATTGTGTTTATATTACGTTATCTCACTTGGGCTTCAGAATAACCCTGTGAAATAGAAGCAGTTCTCTTCATTTGCTGACAGAAAAACAGACTAGTGGAGCTGACGTGGTATGTCTGAGATGACTCATGAAATATTCAACACATTGGCCACAAGGATTTAAAAACCATAGGCATATAGATCAAAATTAGAAAGACCAGATAAAAAGTTGCAAATAGTTGCTCTGTTAAAACAAAGTGTTTTTCTCTATGGGTGGGTGTTTGTGTGTGTGTGTGTGTGTGTGTGTGTGTGTGTGTGTGTGTGTGTTTGTAAAACTCCTTTAAACATTGAGTACTTTTAAGATTATTTGTCCTAATCATTGATGCTAAGTTCCTCCTTATTAGACATCAAAATCTTGAGATGACCTATGACACAAGTTCTCTTTGCTTTTCACAGGCACACACTAAATCATATTTTTGGCCTGCATACCCAGACAGGCAGGAAAATTCTCCGGGATGGGCAAACAAGGGGCTTTTACATCTGGTCTGCCTATGTCCCCAACTCAACACTGCCGTGGCCACAACGGAGCCCATTCCCACTTAATCTTGCTTGAGACACTCACTCATATACCCATGAAAGTAATTCCTCTCTGAAAATCAAGTCCTCAAATCCTTCAGGGTTGAAAGTTTCCAGAGCTTCTTTCTGGAGAGGTGCCCTATAGTAGCCAGAGTGACTGAGTGGATGCAGTGTTATCAAGCTTTCAGCTTGTGCTCCTGTTTTAATACAACAAATCTCTCATCCCTAATACCCCATTCCCTCTGATGCTCTTTGTTCTCTTTGAGTCTCAATGTCTTTTCTAGGACATAAGCACTCTCCACTGGGAATGTCCCTTCAAATGCAAACATCTCCAAAGCCAGAACAAGCAGCATGTAAGACAAGATCAGGATTCTCCTTGTCAACACAGAAACGGACGTTCACTCCTATGGAGAGCATCCTTCCTCTGGTACAGCAGCAGGAACAATTTCTGCTGAAAAGTTATCTTTAAAGGATGACTGCCTGGCTGTGATTTGTTTGTAAACACAAATATGACAAGAGGAACTGAAATCCGCAAATAGTTAGTTTTCAGTTATAAGTGGGCATCCAGGCATACAGTGTGGACACTCTGTGTGTGTGTGTGTGTGTGTGTGTGTGTGTGTGTGTGTGTGTGTGTGTGTGTGTGTGTGTGTTTAAATTCTCAAGTCTTTTGGACTGAGAATACTTTCAAAGATCCCAGTTTGAAGAACATTGCTCTAACCCCTTATCCCTTTGGCTGCAGCCCTCTCTCTCTCCTCCCTTTCAGAATCAAACTTTCTGAAAGAATTGTCTGCACACATAATCAGTTCTTCCTCTGAAGCATTCTGGCTTCAACGCCTGCCACTCCACTGACACTGTCCTTCCAGAAACTCCTTTGGAGAAATCGATAGGTACAGCCCTTACACTTTCACATACACTGTCCTTGGGTCATCCTCCATCGCTGACAAGTGTGAATTGGTGACAAATGCCCCAATCCCCACTCTTCACATGGGACAGCTCTGAGGTGTATATCCTTTGCTGTTTCTAAGATTCCTCTCTCTTCCTCCAAGAAATTAAACTGCAGTTGCCCATAGGATGACTTGCTTGACAATATACCCTCTTGTTTATTTTCTTCTCTTCCCAGCTTCACTTCCTCGTTTTCCTACCACTGTTTCTGTTTCTTGGGATAACCTTCCAAATAAACGGCTTGCATTCAAGTCCTTGATTCAAGATCTGCTTTTGGACAGACCCCAAATAAAACACCGTATTTCTTCTGGTAAGTAGCTGCTTCTTTGGGATGCCAGAGATGTGGGCCTACCAGCCCTCTCATTGGCTAAATTCAGGCAAAAAGCAGGAAACCTGGGGGCCTCTAAGAGGATGGAGCAGCACAGGGGAGGTTGAGGAGATGTTCCTGGAGGAAATGGGGTGCAGTAAATAGAATATATTCAGCACAGCACTGAAGAGGCAGACAGGCTAGCCTTCCATGCTGCTTTGAGAGGATTGTGTGGGGTCCTAGGATTTATTAAGCCTATGTGTATTTCCCGATTTTCCTGTAATTGATACATTTTACTTTTGCAATAGGGATAAACATTAAAGACAATGTATATGAAAAGATAAAAATCATGCTTTTAAATGAAATTAGTCTTCTTTACAAAAATTATACATCATAAGCTTGTGACTTGAAAGAGTCTAAAAGTCTAATCTGGTCTTCATTTGGGGTCCATCGTGATTAACCCACAACACTATAATTAAGATGGCAGTATCTATGTAATGGTTATCTCAGTGGTTCAGTGTAGGGCCCAGATGAGAAAACAAGCAAATCTAATAGTATTGTAATTACATTGCTGAAGAGGATCAATTATAAAAGCCGTGTACAGGTTATGAATGTTCAGCTTACGGGAAGCAATGGCAAAATAATTTCACTTTTACATATATTTTGTTTCATTCTTCAGGGTAGACAAATTTAAATGTCTGGCCATTGAAGGAAAAAGGCCAAAGAGAAACAACACAGTGGATATTTGTTGGAATAGATACTGTTAGCCCATTTTCCCCTCAAAAGAGTCAGGTTTCTTTCACTTTCAAAAATTTTAGTTCAACTGATTATCAGAATTCCTAGCAAGAATCAGGCAGGATTTTGCTCTTTTGATAACATGGTTTATTCCTCTTTTCATTACATTTTCCCCACAAAAAAGTTTTCTCTACCTGTAATTATTCCCCATTAGGACACTGGAGCACAAGGCAAAATCAGAGTATATTGTTAATGTTTGGTCTGGACTAAATAGATGCTTTTGGCTTTTTTGTGTGTGGTAAAATATATATAACTGAAATTTACCATTTTAAATCTAGCTGTATGGTTGACTAGTATTAACTACATTTACAATGTTGTGCAACCATCACTGCTGTCGATCTCCAGAACATTTTCATCTTCTCTGAAAATCTGTATCCATCAGACAATAACTCCCCATTCCCTGCCCCCACTCCCACCCTAGCCCCTGGAAACCATCATTCTACTTTCTGTCTCTATATATTTGATGACTCTAGGTAGCTCCTATTAGCAAACTCATACAATATTTATCTTTTTGTGTCTGGCTTATTTCACTTAGCATCATGTCTTCAAAGTTCATCCATATTGGAGCACGTGTCAGAATTTCATTCCTTTTTAGGGCTGAATACTAGTCTGTCATATATGCAACATTTTGTTTATCCATTCACCTGTTGATGGACATGGGTTTTCCACCTTTTGGTTATTTTGAATAATGCTGCTGTGAACACTGTTGTGTACAAATATCTGTTTGTGTGTACAAATAGCTGAGTGCCTGCAAATTTGATTTTAATAGATTTCTAATGCATACAGTATGTGGGATGTGTATTTAAACCTTATCAAGAGGCTTTCCTTTTGAGAGGTTAGAGTTCCAAAGACTTTACAAAGAAATCATACAGATAAAATATTTTATAATTTTGAGATATAGATAGAAAATAACTGTAAACAAGGAGAGAGGCTTAACACAAACGAATAGAAGTGCAGCTTAAAGATAGGATGTAAATATCAAATACCACAACTACTGTAATACATCCTGCATTTCTCCTCTTACAGATATTTGTCTCAGTTTCCTGCAACTGAACATAGACAGATGAAAACTTGGGGAGGCTGTTGGGTTAGAGTATTCTTAGACTGATATTTAACTTTAGTGAGAATTATTTAATGCTGATTTACATTCTTCAAACTTATTCTGTGGGTTTCAAAAAACTTAATTTTCTTACTTAAAAGTGGACTTTGTGTTTCAAAAAATCTATTTATGAATTCACATAGCTACTATCCCTGGCATCTAGGAACTTTGAGAGAGACTTTTTTTTAGCTTCAAATACTGTCAGGTTTTTTTCCCACAACCTGAGTGGTTTGCTATAAACACCAAGCATATTTTCCCTGTCAGAGAGTAAGATAAAACAAATAAAGCAGATGGTCCGTTGTACATCAGCCCACATGACCCCAAAAGGTGATTCTTATTTTGAAAGCATGCAGAGGAGATGTTTAGTGGAGCAAGTCTAGCTCAAGCAAGCTTTTTAACTGTAAGCCCCTGGCACTAGTCCTTGTAGCTACAAACTCCAACTGTTGCTAGGTAACCATTTTGAAATGGACACCTAGCAACTATTAACTGCCATCCTCCTTTTATGCTCTATTATTCTATGAACAGACTTGTAATTCCTAAATCCAGTGTAGCATCAAAAGTCCAGGGGGTGAGCGAGGTGGGGAGAGAGAGAGAGAGGGAGATTTTAGACTATTAGTGCCTATTATGGAAATATTTAAAAGAAAAATGACACACCAGTCATGAATGACTATTTTCTTAATATTTTTACTGTTTTACATGACAAAGTTATCACCTTCCAAACCAGCATGTTAGTGTTTTTATTTTGTGTTGCTTTGCATTTTTATTTATTTTTGCCTTTTATTTTACTATTTTTAAAAGTCTTTTTCTTTTTCAGTTTTATTGAGGTATAATTGACAAAAATTGTATATTTAAGGTGTACAATGTGGTGGTTTCATATAAATAAACTGTGAAATGATCACCACCATCAAGTTAATTAGCATTTATTACCTCATATAGTTAGTGTTGTTTTTTTTTAATTTCTTCCTTCCTACCTCCCACCTCCCCTCTGGCAACCACCTATTTGCTCCCTGTATCTGTCTGTTTCTGTTTAGTTGTGTTTGTTCATCTGTTTTGTTTTTTAGATTACACTTATAAGTAAAATCATATGGTATTTGTCTTTCTCTGTCTGACTTATTTCACTTAGCATAATACCCTCTAGGTCCATCCACATTGTCACAAATGGCAAGATTTCATTCTTTTTTATGGCTGAGTAATGTTCCATTACATACATACACCACATCTTTATCTATTCATCTATCATTTATGTTGCTTCCATATCTTGGCTATTGTAAAGATGCTGCAATGAACATAGGCATGTATATATCTTTTCAAATTACTCTTCGTTTTCCTTGGAAAAATTCCCAGAAATGGAATTGCTGGATCATATGGTAGTTCTATTTTTAATTTTCTGAGGATTCTCCATACTGTTTTCTATAGTGGCTGCACCAAATTTACATTCCAACCATGTTGCTTTCAGTTTTAAAGGTTATACTTCTTAACATTTCTCTGCAAATCTAGTAATTGTGTAATTTTGATATAAAGGAAACAAAAGCTAAATTTATACTCATTTTAAAAACTCTTTTGTGAAGATGATGAGTTCATGCAAATTATGTTACTGATCAATTATTATTCCATTCAGGGTCATAACTTTTTATACCCCCTTTCATTGGCTAGAATTGGGTGCTTAAGAAGACCTCAGAGGGTCTTAGAAGGAGAGTTATATATTGAAAAGTTATGTACCCTCACTTTGTGAGGGATTCCGGAATTGGTGGAAGGGTAAAAGGCAGGAAGGAAAAGATACAAGTGAAATCTATACTAGTTGTGATTAGATTCCTTTGTGACAGGAAATTAAAAATAAGAGTGAGTTAAGCAAGACAAGTTTATTTTTCATTCCATGTAAATTCAGCTAGAATGGTGGCTCTATAGTCATAAGAAGAAGATGGGCTTCTTGTATCTTTTTGTTCCCATCGTCCTCAGCCCATCTTCCACCTCATGATCCAAGATGGGTATTCCCACCAGACATCCTGCCCTATTCTACCCAGTAGGAAAGAAGACACCCTTCTTTAAAGGGTGTTCCCTCCTTTTAAAGATACTCCTGGAAGTTTCACATTCCACTTCCAACTAGACCACTATGTTCATGTACAGTTTCTTTTGCCTGTAGTCTGACAGACTCCACTCATTTCCAGAATTACTTAGGTTAACACATGATCCCCCCACCTCCCAGGGAGATTGTTTCATACATTTATAATGCAAATAAATTGTTTTGCCACGTTCTGCATTCCATCCCTGGATCCCTTAACCTCCTAAATGATTTAAAAATTTGCATATGTTAAGATTCATTCTTTGTGCTGTAAAATTCTATGGGTTTTGTTGCATATCATTTTAAATGCTAATTAAATATATCATTTTATATTATTTTAATACATTATATTTAGTAATTTAGTATCTTAATATCAATTTGATATAAACAGCAGCAAATAATTTGCTTAGGGTTGCACAGCTGTTTAGTGGCAGAGCTTGGATTCAAACCCAGATAAGTTAATCTCCAAAGCCCCTTTCCTTCTACTATGTCATTTTCTTTTTTCAAGAATCTTAAACTCTGAATCTTCTCATATGATAGGGAAAACTTTAGATTTCCCCGTGTAGAGTTACTTGCTCTTTCCCACATATTGGCATAATGCTTCCTAGATATCAGTTCAGGTCTGGAGAGTGGCTATGGAAGGGTTTGTTTTGAGTATTGCCAAGTGTGCATGAAAATAGCATATTGACAACTGATTTGATAATAGATCAATGAAAGGGCACAGGACAGTCAAAGTTGTGGATAGGGCCTCATTGATGGTCCACAGTAACATCCCATTCCACCACCCACATTTTTGCCCTTGCTGTATTAATATTTTGGATCTATTAGTACCTATTTGCAGTCTCTGCTACCTTCAGCTGCCCAACAATTAGCTGATAAGTCCATTTATCTATCCCTTGCTGCCTCATTATCCAGTTGTGCCCTTTGACCTCACAGTTCATCATGTACTCAATCAAGTTGCTCCCTTTCTGTTGCTGATGGCTGTAGAGGCTGAAAGAAGGTGGAGCTGGTTCAGTGGCAAAGGGAGGAAATGAACATTGTGTCAAAAGTTTGCAGTCTAAGAAGAAAACAACTACCCTTTTCATAGAAACTCAGTTAAAACTGAAAATAAAGCCACTCTGTTTTTCTCTTCCCTGACCTGCCACTCCAGTGGGTTCTGTGATGGAGACCATTAATTGTCTTTCCTTATTGATTTTACCCTTCTTCCTCGGTAAAGATTGTTGAATGATACCAGGCTCAGAATAATGTTTTGATGATGATGATGATGATGATGATGATGATGATGATGATGATGATGATGATGATAATAATAATAATAATAATAATAATAATAATAATAATAATAATAATAATAATAATAATACCACCATCTCGAATAATGTTTTCCAGACTCTATGGAATACCACTCTAGTTGATAAAGTTGCCTCCCACAGGGGTACAGGTTAACAACAATTCTGAAACTTCTATACATGTGTACTGGAATTGAAAAATTAAGTAAATGGATATGGATGATGGGAACTGTTTTGTTCACTGTTGAAGCAAGGGAAATTGGCTATAATGATCCATGTGGTAACAGATTTGAGTTGGAGATATCTGTGTGAATTAATATTTAGATTAATATAGATACAAATGGTTATATGTTGAAATACTTATGTACATGGGTTAGTAGGTGTACATACAGTTCCTCTTTCAGCAGAGAAGCCAAGAACGCTCCAGTAATGTTGAGCATGTTCATCACCCAGATCTTGGTTTCTAATACCACGCTCCAATAAAGGAACTGGGGCTCCTCAAGAAATGGTTAATTCTAGGACTAGGATGGAAAATATACAAGATGAGCCTGCAGCACCTTGTAGAGTTAGAAATTAAAGAAGTGCTAAAAAGAATCCATAACGAAGTATTATGTCAAAGGGACAAGGAGCTAACTGAAAGAGCTCCCAGTGGCCAAAGCTGAAAACAGTTGAGCAAGAAGATGAAGAAGTATTGGATTATGACCCAAAGTATAAAAAAATTCTTAGGATCATACTGATAAGATGACTCAATAAATAAAAATTTTAAATAGTTTATGTAGTCTCCCCTCAAAGGGGTGGAGCATAACTCCCTACTCCTTAAGTGTGAGCTGTGCATAGTGATTTCCTTTTGAAGAGTATAGAATGGAAAAGGGGAAAAAGAGGGCAAATTGACTGTAAATTTACAGTAGGGAAACCCGACAAATATTACCTCAGCCAGGTGATCAAGGTTAACATCAACAATGACAACTCATGTTGATAGTATATGCCCTTAACACGATCTGATGAAAATGGCCTTCTGCTTCTGTGGTCTTCCTCTCGAGAACACTTAACCCCAGCCTAGTGAGAAAAAATTTAGATAAATCTCAATTGAGGGATATTCTTCAAAATACCTGACCAGTATTCCTCAAAACTGTCAACTTCATCCAAAAGAAAGGCTGAGAATCTGTCACAGTCAACACAATCCTAGGAAGATATGATGATGCAATGGAATGTTTTATCTGGGATGGGATCTTGAAACAGACAAAAGACATTAGGTAAAAACTAAGGAAATATGGAAAAAATATGGATGTTAGTTAATAATAATGTATCAATATTGTAAAGATCATGTATCATTACATTATTGTAACGAAGGTATCATACTAATATAAGATGTTAATAATAATAGGGAAGACTGGGTGTGGGATATAATGGGAACTCTCTGCACTCTTTGCAATTTTTTCCATAAATCTAAAACTGCTCTAAAATAAACTGTGTATTTTTAAAATAATGATATATGAAAAGTACTTGGCACCTTGTAAACATTCCGTATGTGAACTAGTTGTTTTATTGGTATAATTCCCCAAACTGATGGAACAAATGTCTTCCCTGCACTGGGAATTCTGGATAGTGAGCTAGCATTAAGGGAATTTCTCCAAATTCCTGTGGAGTTGGTTCTCCTGAGAGGGAGTATAGAAGATGTTTTTATTAAAAAAAAAAAAAAGCCTTTTTTTTTAATAAAGCATCTAGACTCTGGAACAAATATAGACTTGAACACCAGAGAGTAGGGAGTGACATATGAGCACAAAGCTTATGTTGAAACTGACTCACTTCGCAGAAGATAACAGTTGCAGTGAACTGACTGATTAGTCACACCACCCTGCTCTAATGGTGATTACAAAAGTCAAACTGTTTTTATGGGTGACACCCAATGAGCCAGACTAAACAGGAGGAATTAAGGGAGTGTTTAAATAGGAGTGCTGAATGATGACACCAGCCTCATTGCTTCAGAGAACCTACACCAAATGCAAGCCCAGCAGCCTGGAGCAAAGTAGGGGAAAACTATTTCAAAGAGCTTAAGTGATCAAGTGACAAGAAACCCAGACCCACGGCCAGTGAAGGGAGAGAGGGACTCAGGAGCACAGGGTTCTGGAAGCATCCAACAAGATGCCAAGGATAGAGACAGGGTTTCTTGTCCTAGCTCTTAGAGAACTAAGCTCATATGTGTTTCCTTGCTGATTTTTTACAGAGCATTACTTTTTCAGTGATTCTTTCCTCATTTGTGTCTATTTTTCTCTATTGCCTTTTTTATATTACCATTCACAGTTAAGCAGTCAAGCAAACCAAGTAAGTACCGAGTGTGAGAAGTTAATAGAAAACAAATGGGTGTGACTCTTCATAATACTTTTGTGACGGAGGGTCTGCGTTGGTAAATGTAATGACTGGTGTTGTTACAGAAGGATTGTTTTACTTTAAGCTATAGCTATCGGAATGGGGAAAACTTTCAGGCATGAAAAACTAAATTCATTTTTCTTCAAGTGAGAGTGATTGATGATGCAGGTACAACGTGTCCAGAATAGAAGTAGACATGTTTTGAGTGAATTCTGTTTATTACTAAGTTATTTTGGTGGCAATCTGTATTATAGAAATGACCACTTTGGTCTTATATGGCTCATGTAGCATGTCAAAATTTTAATTAATACTAGTTGTGTCTCACATTTTTATAGCTTTTCACAATTTTAAGGAGTGTTTCATACACTTTATCCCTGTTGTTGTCACCTTGACATCTGTTTCATTTTAACTCAATGTAACTTAAATCTTAGATACATAAAACTAGATCCTTCTAAGAAATAACCCCAGGATGAAGAATACTGTAAAATATTAATGATATTGTAATAATTTAAAATACATAAAATTACAGAGAAATCTAGAAACCATAATATCACAGTCCTCTGGCTTTGCCTCCTTCCTGGAGTCCATTCTTGGGTCATGTCAGGAGATCCATGAGCTGAGGCTCTTCTGCAAAGGTCCCCATCTTGGCTGCACTGCAGAAGCTTTTATAAGAAATCACAAAGCCCAGGCCACACCTCAGATCAAAGAACAGTATCTCTGGGGGTGGAATCCAGATATCAATATTTGTAAATTTTCCAGATGACTCTAAAAGGCAGCCAGATTTGAGAACCACTGTCCCTATAAAAAAAAAAGGGACTTCCTGATGAAAAATGAGATCATGTGATCCTTCTGGCAAATGAAATTTGGGGGTCCTATCATCTAATAATGATCAAAGAATCAAAAGTAAAATGAGACTTTGAGAAAATCTTTTATAGACACTGCATATGGGTTTTCCCCCACCATGTTTGCAATAGATTTGGGGTGGTGGAAGCATTTTAAAATTAGATGAGGGCCAGGCATAATGAAACTAATTGGTAATTACTTACAGACCTTATATTTCTGCTAAGACAGCAACTTGCTTTGTTGGAATTACTGGCTACAGATTAAGAACAAGATCTTGAAAGAGATTTACAGTAACTGAGTCACCTGCTGTCACAACAAACCAATTTCAAGTTCAGGAATAGTAAATGCTTTTAAATGAGTTGTAACAAGCACAAGATATAGATAATTGACTTTGAGGAGTCAGTTGCTCAAGATTAAATATCCAAAATTCTTCTCTAAACCTAGCTATGACATTGACTCACTCATTGATCTTTTAGGATTTAGTTTTTCTGTGCTTTCATTTCCCCATCTATAAAATGGAGTATTAGCATCTGTTTCATGGAGGTATTAAAAGAATTATGTATAATGTACTTTGAAGATGAAAAACATATGTAATTAAATTCCATGAGAGTTCCCATGGAAGTTGCTGAAGATATGACTGAAGCTCATTGTTCAAGCTGGAAGTTAGAGTCTCTTTAACCATGTGTGCCTTTTCAACTCTTTGTCCATTCATTGATTCAACAAATATTCAGTTGTGACCCACCATGTGCCAAGGCTTAGGTTATTCAGTGGTGAAAGAAAAAATCCCCTGTCCTCATGTAGTTATAGTCCTCTGTGGGAAACAGATAACAAAACAACCAAACCTATCCATGTAATGATAAGTGCTCGATGAGGGGGTAGGAGATTATGAGTAAAGAGTTAGCTAAACAGGGTGGGAATGTGGATCCAGGTTAGCTGAGGTGGTTAGAGAAGGTCTCTAGAGAAGTTTACAAGAAAAAGTAAGGGAAGGAATTTCATGTAAACATCTTAGGAGAGAGATTTCCAAATAGAGGGATTCATAAGTGGACAGTGCTCCAGATCTTCAAGAATAATACAAAGACCATCACAACTGGGATGGAGGACATTTGTTTTATTTTATTTTATTATTTTTAATTCAGATATAGTTGATTTACAATGTTGTGTTAGTTTCAGATGTACAGCAAATTGATTCAGTTATACATGTATATTCTTTTTCATATTCTTTTCCATTACAGTTTATTACAAGATATTAAATATAGTTCCCTGTGCTAAACAGTAGGATGTTGTTCTTTATCTATTTTATATATAGTAGTTTTTATCTGCTAATCCTAAACTCCTAATTTATCTTTCCCCCCTTTCTCCTTTGGTAACAGTAAGTTTGTTTTTTATTGTCTATGAGTCTGTTTCTGTTTTGTAAATAAGTTCATTTGTATCATATTTTAGATTCCATCTATAAGTGATATCATATGGTATTTGCCTTTGTCTGACTTACTTCACTTAGTATAATAATCTCTAGGTCCATCAATGTTGCTGCAAATTGCCTTATTTCATTCTTTTTTTTATGGCTGAGTAGTATTCTTGTGTGTGTGTATACCCCAACTTCTTTATCCAAGGATCCATTGATGGACATTTAGGTTGCTTCCATGTCTTAGATATTGTAAACAGTGCTGCTATGAACATTGGGATGCATGTGTCTTTTCAAATTAGAGTTTTATCCAGCTATATGCCCAGGAGTGGGATTGCTGGATCATTTGGTAAGTCTATTTTTAGTTTTCTAAGGAACCTCCATACTGTTTTCCATAGTGGTTGCACCAATTTACATTCCCACCAACAGTGCTGGAGGGTTCCCTTTTCTCCACTCACTCCACCATTTGTTATTTGTACACTTTTTAATAATGACCATCTGACCAATCCAAGGTAATACCTCATTGTAGTTTGATTTGCATTTCTCTGATAATTAGCAGTGTTGAGCATCTTTTCATGTGCCTATTGGCCATCTGTATGTCTTCTTTGGAGAAATGTCTATTTAGGTCTTCTGCCCACTTTTTGATTGAGTTGTTTGTTTTTTGTTATTGAGTTGTATGAGATGTTTATATATTTTGGAAATTAAACCCTTGTTGGTAGTATCATTCACAAATTTTACTCCCAGTCCGTAGGTTGTCTTTTTGTTTTGTTTATGATTTCCTTTGCTGTTCAAAAGCTTACATAAGTTTGATTAGTTCCCACTTATTTTTGCTTTTATTTCTATTGCCTTGGGAGACTGACCTAAGAAAACATTGCTACAATTTATGTCAGAGAATGTTTTGCCTATGTTCTCTTCTAGGAGTTTTATAGTGTTGTGTCTTATATTTAAGGAAGACATTTATTTTAAATTAATATCAATCCATGCACCATCAGTCAAAGTAATACTAGACTTCTTTTCTAAGTGTGTGATGATGGTTTTACAGATCAGCATAGGAATTCCAAAAGCAGCATCTTGAACATTCTCTTCTCTTCTCTTCTTTTCTTTCTTTCTCTTCTTTTCTTTCTTTCTCTTCTTTTCTTTTTTCTTTCTTTCTTTCTTCCTTTCTTCCTTTCTTTTTCTCTTCTCATTTTATTGAGATATAATTGATATATAGCACTGTGTAACTTTAAGGTATACAGCATGTTTGACTTACATACATCATGAAGTGATTACCACAAGATGCTTAGTGAACATCCATCATCTCATATTGATACACAATAAAAGAAAAAGAAAAACTGCTTTCCCTTGTGATGAGAACTTAGAATTTACTCTCCTTAACACCTTTCATGTATATAATGTACAGCAGTGTTAATTATATTTATCACATTGTACATTACATCCCTAGTACTTATTATTTATCTTATAACTAGACATTCTTTTCTTAGTCAAATATTTATTAGTACCTGTTATTTTCTAGCTTAAAAAAACAAATTTTGTTCTCAAGAAGTATACAATGTAGAGAATTTTGTAACTAAGTTTGCTCTCAGTTTAGAGGGAACTAAATTAAATTAGTATTAAGTTTGTGTTAGTGTTTAGTCCAATTCTATGATAATGTTACATCGTTTTTTAATCAACAAACTTGCATAATAAGTAAAAAGTGACTCCTAAAAAATAATGACACTGGAATAAGACTACAGAGGGATAAGTTTATTTTCTCTATGATCTCAAACAAGTCAATATATTTTTTGATTAGGCTGAAAGATCATTCAGAAGAACACAGTGAATGCTTTCTAGAAATTTATATGTTTTAGAATATAGTATTGACAAATGAAAACATTTTAAGATGTTTGTAATCCATAAGAAAAAAATTTGAAAAAAATTAAATATTTCAACAAACCAAAAGATATAAATAATAATATAATGGCTAAATCATTTTGGTTAAAAATAATCTATAATCTATATTTGATTTCATTTATGTAAGGTTAACAGTAACACATGCCCTTGGTCTTTTTTTCTCTTTCTCTCTTTTTAAATTTAATCAACTCTTAGCCAAATCTGTATCCTCTATACCCAAATGACAGATATCATATCATTTTATCTGTAAATATTTTATTACATACCTCAAAAGATAGTCTTTAAAAATAATTAAACAATATTTCCTTTATATCATTGCATATCTGGTCAGTGTTCAAGTTTCTCTTATTGTCTCATAATTTTAAAAAATTCAATGGATTTTTAAAATTTGTGTAAAATATACATAATATAAAATTTATCAATTTAATTATTTTTTAAGTGTATACTTCAGTGGTACTGGTACATTCACATTGTTGTGTAATCACCACCACCATCCATCTCCAGGACTTTTTCATTTTCCCAAACTGAAATCATATACCCATTAAATGATAACCTCCAATTTCTCCCCTCTTCTTCCCCTAGAAGTATGACAAACACCTTTCTACTTTCTGTCTCTCTATGAGTCTGACTACTCTAGGTACCTTGTAGAATTGGAGTCGTACAGTATTTTTGTGCCTGGTTTATTTAACTGAGCATAATGTCTTCAAGGTTCAGCTCTGTTGTAGCATGTATCAGAATTTCCTTCCTTTTTAAGGCTGAATAATATTTCATTGTGTGTAGAGACCACATTTTGTTTACCCAGTTGTCTCATAATTCTTTTTAACTGTTTTATTTCTATCTTTACTTACAAATTCACTGAATTCTTTAGGGGCAAAAGGGCACATAGAATGTGTGGTAGTGGTATTTTTCAAAACCCCAAAGAGGTGAGGAATCTAAGAATCAAACTATAGAATTTAAAGGCTTTGTAAGACCTTTCTAGGGACTCCAACAATCCGAAGTTAACCATTTCAAAAATAAAAACAAACTGTTCTCCACAGTTGTGAGGCCAGGCTGTTCTTTTGTTTAATGGATACAATATCTGTCCCACAGTAAGACATCATTGCAGAGTGCTCTGAACCAGTGAGGCTGGCTCTGTGTGCCCTGCTTGGCTGGTTGGGAAAGAGGACTATGCTCTGGCATGTTGATTCAGTGCCCCTGGCAAAGGCACTGCCAGTGTTTGTTCCCGGACAGAATTTCTCAATACATCTCACATCAGCTTGTAGAGCAGCAAGATGCTGTGAGCCTGCATAAGTCACTTCTAATGTGGTCTCCTGAAAGAATATATAAATGTCAGAGACTCTGATGAGAATAGATATTTTGCATTATTAATGTCAAGCAGGGAATGAAAATCTGAAGATTCTAAATTCATTGTAGTTAATTACATATTGATGGGGTTGGGATCTTGGAATTACAGTTCTAGGACTTCCCAACTTCTTTCCAACCAAATCTTTAAAAATATTACACTAAGGTCAACATCAGGACCATGTGGAGATAACACTGTGTAAAATTGTTTTTAATGTACAAGAAATTTACAATATTTTAATTATATCAACTAAACTAGCAAATTGTGTAATTGCAAAATTTTCATCATTGACATGAAATCTTATTGATTTCAATAATGGACCTAACAGAACTCTAACATATGCGTTAGAGTTAATGGATGGTCAACCATTTTACTGCTTTCTGCATTTTGTAGTTCTTGTGAATATATACATTTACAGACCCCTCTTTATTAAAATGCCTTGTAAATGAGAGAGGAAAGAATGTTCACTTCACATTCCATTTTTATTATTGGAGGAAATGATAGTATTTACCAACTTGAAGTCTAAGCAAACTAAGCATGGTATAAAATTAAGTTTTCTAATGAGGTGGAAGTGCTATCCAAAATATGCATAAATGGAGACTCATGGACTATTAATGTTGAATGAAATTTACAGATCACATAACTCAGGGGCCATAAGCTCTTTGGATACATGATTTGAGAATGCAATGAAAGCTATGGATCTTTTCTCTCAAAAATGCATATAATTTTGCTTATAAGTTCATGTGTTCCTGAACCACCTGATGCCACAATTAAGCATCTGATGTAATTCAGCTCTTTCCTTCTATGCTGAATGGCATTGAGGGTCATGGTGGCTAAACGACTCACCCACAGAAACAGAGTGAGATAAGGTAGAGAGTTCACTCTAGTTACAAGCGATTTTTACTATGACTTGGTTATGAAATTCCTAAGCAAGTAATTGATGTGAGACGCCCCATGGGCCCAAATATATCTCCCCACCCAGCTTCTGACAGTACCTCAAATTCTAGCATATGGGGGTTTCAGGTAGCATATAGTCAGACCTTCGTATTGGAGAGGGGATTGTTTCCAGGACCCCCATGGATAACAAAATCCGTGGATGCTCAAGTCCCTTATATAAAATGGTGTTGTATTTGCACGTAACATACACAATTCTCCCTTATACTTTAAATCATCTCTAGATTATTTATAACACCTAATACGATGTAAATGTTATGTAAATAGTTGCCTGCACATGACAAATTTAAGTTTCGCTTTTTGGAACTTTCTGAAATTTTTTTCCCCTAATACTGTCAATCAACAGTTGGTTAAATACTCAGATGCAGAACCTCAGGATACAGAAAGCCTGACTGTACTTGTATTAACATGGACAAGACATTAAGTGCTGTCCATTCAAATGACAGGTGAAGGCATCTAGTGTATGATGGGGTCACTGACCCAGACTCTCCTTCCCACTCTAAATTGGCCTTTGGGACTCTTGGTCTCCTTACTTGGTTTTGACTGTGATGCCTTTATGCAAGTTGCCTACTTTTCCAGTGACCAGCTCTGCAGAACATGAAGAGAAAGGGCCAGAGAAATCTGGTGTCAAAAAAAAGGAAGGAAGGTAGGAAGGTAGGAAGGTAGGAAGGAAGAAAGGAAGGAAGGAAGGGAGAGAAAGAAAGAAAGCAGAAAAGAAGGAAAGAAAGAAAGAAAGAAAGAAAGAAAGAAAGAAAGAAAGAAAGAAAGAAAGAAAGAAAGAAAGGAAGGAAGGAAAGGAAGGAAGAAAGAAAGAAAGGAAGGAAGGAAGGAAAGGAAGGAAGAAAGAAAAAAGAAAAAAGAAAAGAAAAGAAAAGAAAAGGTGGGGCAGAAAACTCTCTTTAATAGGATTAAAGTTAAGCAAAGGCAGCATTTTCAGAACTTGAACTGATTCAAATTTTTTTTTAGCTGGAAGTGAGAATCCTGGAAATGTTTTGTATTATAATACTAGGCAACGTATTCTCAACATTGTTGAAATGTATTTTAAAATCCTCAACTTTATGAGTCTCATGCAACTAATGTGGAGAAACTGCACATGTTGCATAAGGGTGGTGTTAAGGCCAGGAAGGACACTTAGATTGGTATTCCAGGAAAAGGGGGGATTTCCTTTTGAACATATTTGCTCTCAAACAAACCACAAATTGAAATACAGCAATGTAACGTTAACTATAACAATATAACAATCACTTTTTGTGATTGCTTGAGCAAAATGTATGTACTTTTTGCATGACTTTCTTTTGAAATATAACTTACTCTAATGATAAAGATAATATGTATTATAGAAGATTTGGAAAATAAGAAAGAAAGTAAAATGGTTATAATTCCAGCAAGCACAGGTAACAACCACTGACAATTTGATGCATGTTTTTGGTGATATTCTCGGGCTTTTTCCTGTGAAAGTCCCTTTATACCACCTCCCCACACCTCCAACACACAGACACACACACATACACAAATATACATATAGATATTGTGATGGAGCAGGACCCTGTGAGGACTTCCCTGGTTGCCCCTCCCCTCTTGTCCTCTGCCTGCCTCTTGCTTGCAGAAAAACTTTAGCCTCCTAGGCCTTCCCTGAGTTCCAAAGAATAAATTTAATCATAGGAGTGAGAAAATGCAGAAACAAAGGAAAACAATCAAGCAAGACAAAATAATAATAGTTTAGCCATTAAACAAAGTCAAGGACCCTTAGTTCCTCCTCAAGGGCTATAGATAACATTCTAAGCCAAATCCTTTGAGCTGTTTTGCAGATACTGAAACCCCCACCAGGTGGAAGAAGTTAACTACATGTTGACTACAAGCACATAGACCCCAGATGGGTTGCAACCAGAAAGTTGATGATATTGACTCATGATTACCTCACCACTAGCCAATCAGAAGAAGGTCCATGAGCTGATCACACACCCCACAACCCCTCTCCTCACCCTGTTTTTAAAAACCTTTCCTTGAAAGCCAATTGAGGAGTTCAGGTCTTTTGAGCACTAGCTTCCTGGACTCCTTGCTTGGCATCTGCACTTCCCTTTACCACAACCTGGTACCAGTAGATTGGCTTTACCTGGGAGCAGACACAAGTTTGGCAACATGAGATTATGCTTTATATGAAGAACTATATATCTTGATATTTTAAACAAATGTTACAACATAGGTATCTTAAAAATTACTAAATTTTCTTGGAAAACAATTTCTAATGGCTACATAGATTCTATCATATATGTGTGCCAACATTTATTTAACTGTTCTCTTACTGTTGGAAATCCAGGGTGTTTTCCTTGGATGATCCTTGAATATCCTTGGATGTGGATCTTTGGGGGCATGTTTATTTCTTTAGGACAATTCCCAGGAGCAGAACATTTCTTTAGGATTTTGCTGCATATTATTAAATGCCCTACACAAAGTTGTACCAGTACACTCTTAGCTATAATACTGAGAGTGCCCCATTTCCTTATTCTTCTATTAATATTATGTGTTAAAGCATTTTTTCTTTTGTTTCTTTTTATTGTATCTCTATGAGATGATGGATGCTAACTAATAGTGGTAATCATTCATAATATATGTAAGTCAAACCATTATGCTGTATACTTTAAATTTATACAGTGATGTATGTAAATTTATCTCAACAAAACTGTAAAAAATAATGATATATATACTCTATGCCAATTTTGTGGCTAAATATGGTATCCTATTTTAATTTGCATTACTTTGGAAATTAAGCTATTTTAAAAATATATTTACTATCTATTTGTATTTCTTCCAATGTAAACTGTTTTCTTTGCCTCTTTTTAAAAATTGTTATTCATTATTTGCAAACTGATTTGTAGGGATTCCTTATATATCTTGAATATAAATCCTCCATTGTAGGTACTGAAAATATTTCCCATTTGTCATTTTCTTTAGCTTATGGTGCCACTTTTTCCTTCCCAAAAGTGGCAGGAAGTGTCACCTATGCTCCCAAATTGATTTGAGCTGTACTGCTTTACAGTGGGAACAGGCCTTATCACACTTATCTGGTGGGATGAATGGGGGTGTGGGACACATAGAGGATTTGGGGAGTTAAAGCTGAAGTTTCAGGATTGAAGTCCTCAGCCCCTCTGGTCTCTCCCAGATAGTCCCATTCTAATTGCCGAGATCATACATTTTCTCAATAAACACACCACTTTTAGTTTTAAAAACAGCTGCAATATAGAATCTGGTGGTATTGATCCGTGTCTTTTTAGATGCTTTTTAGACTGACTTTCAGCAGTTGTAGATGGCTGGCTGTGGTCAGAAAGGATCCTGGTACATACTTGGATTCTGACTCTGCTTTTCTGCCTGCTTTTGGCCAGGCAACCTTGGCCTGAAGCCTTTCTCCTTCTCACTCTCATTGTACTTCCTTGAAAGGCTACAAGAACTGAACACGCTTTATCATCCTCTCTTTTGTTTCCTGGACTACCCACTCTCACCCCATCTGCTTTGACATAAGCATTTTCTTAGATGGTCTGTAACTTGCAAACTCACTTTCAGAAAACAATTTCTATGCTAAGAGTGTTATGGTTTCAAGGAAGAGAAGCCAATTCAAGGGTGCTGTTGCAAAAGCAGGGGATTTATTATAAGTATCTAGGGCAGGGAATGTAGCTAAGACTGAAAAATACCAGGCAAGAAACCAAAATGTTGGAAAACCAAGAAATATGCTCTCTTATTAATATCTGCGATCATTGCATGTCTGCCTTTTTCTTTCTTGGTGAACTGGATTTCCTCTTCTCCCAAGTTCCTCTGACAGTCTAAGATAGCTGCTCATGGTTTCGCATTTAACACCTGGACACACAGAAAGACTGATTTTCCTACTTTCAGTCCTGAATGGTAGCAGAATATAGCACCCTGGATTATTCCACTTTGGCATAAGGATTATTTTGAGCTGAAGGCAATTGAGAAGAAGCAGATACAAGAAAAGCTCCCTGTCTTCCATTTGCCTAAAAGCAGGACATATATTTACAAAGGTGTCCCTCCTCCCCTCTCTACCCGGAAGGACAAAGGTTAATCTCCATAGACAACTTTAGACCCTTATCAATGGAAAGGCACTGATCTAAATGTTCATAACCACCACCATCCCGCACTACTACCAAGACTGGTCTCCACACCTTTCCTATGTCTTCAGCTGGAGATGCTATATAAACCAGAGTTCTAAGTCACTGTTGTGAATGGCTCGTTTTTGACCTGGGCATCTCCCATATATACATGAAGTATACACATGAATAAACTTCTATGTGCTTTCCTCTTGTTAATCTGGCTCTTATTACAGGGGTCACAGCTAACAACCCAGATAGGTAGAGGGGGAATTATTTTTTCCTCCCCTACAAAGCTAAGCTGCTAGGATAAAGCTCCAGTGATTTTTTCAGTTTACTTTGGGACACAGTGTCATTTAATCTGTACATCATGTTAAACTTGTTTGAACAAAAACTTACTTTAAAGAGCCAAAGTAAGAACAAAAGAACAATACATTTAATATTCTATACTAGAACAAAACCCAAATTCCTGACACGTCAACCTAATACACCTAGTTTTGAGAATGTAAATTAAATGTTAGTATAATTATATTTAGGAACCATATGACCATGGAACAGTATCATATCACCTTACAAAGGAAGGGAAAGGCTTTCTCAAATTCTTTAACATCTGAAGAGCCACTGTAGTGAGGGAGCAAAGGAACAAAAGGGAAGAGTCTTCTAGGCTTCCATCAAATCTGCTCTGAGAGTTTTGACGTAGACAATATCTTTGTAACTTATGAGAGGTCCACAGCTTTTGAAGACTGTCTTAATCAACAAGAGACAATGCTTTACTTTTCCATCTTGATGAAGACAACAGAGACAGAAACCTTCTCAAATTCTCTTGTATTCAGGCACCCTGCAGAGTCTTACATAAATATGTGTTGGGTTAATAATGACGTTATGACCACCTGTGATATGTGTATTATGATGTACCACCATCCCTTATAGTCACAAGGCATTATTCCAGGGCATTTCACCATTTCATGGGATGAAGTAGAGCAGGTCAGGAGTCAGGTTTCATTGTTCTGTTCTATAGAAGAGTAAACAGAAACTCTTTTTTTGCTACAGGAGTAATATAGTATCAGGAAGAGCATAAATGATTACTTTGGCTTCCCTGTCTTTTAATAGACACCTGGCTTTATTATAATAATCACCAAAATTACAGTTCTTTGGGAGGACTTCACATTTGTGTTGCTACGCTTTGCTGTATGATATATGTCATACTTTATCACCGTAGACTTTGCTTCTATTTTAGAAACACAATATTTCTCAAGGAAGAGGCAATATCCCAGTGTCATTTATTTAAAAGCTGGAAGTTAACTAAATTTGTTTTTAAAAATGGGAAATATTTTGCAAAACTGTGCAGACAGAAGCAAGGTCTTAAATAATTTGTCTCACTATCACCAAATCTCATGGATAAACATTTCAGACTAGTAACTGAAACACCACTGCCAGGGCCACACAGTTTGTGCACTGCAGACCCTACCCTTGGAGGGAGGGACCAGCAGCTGAAACCACCTGATTGTCGTAGGTCTTTGGGGGTGGTGCCTTGTTCTGCTTTTCACAAAGGCACACATAGGCACTTTTCACAAAGACGCACCATATGGTGCCTCCCTGTCCATGACTTATCTTCAACCTTAGGCACAGAAGGCGAGGGCAACTTCTGCTCCCCATCCTCCCCATTCCCTGCTCCTTGACAGGCTTCATCTCAAAGTGCCAAGTGTGCTATAGTTTAGTTTCATTTGTCATAACTACTTCACAGATGTTTTTCATTTATTTTTTACTGGAATGATTTTCCTCCATTTTCTCATAAAGAGGATGTTTACACCAGGATTGAGACTGAGAATGGTGGGGGGAGTGGAGTGGAGGGCTCCAGAATACTGCTGTTTACAGACCCTGAGGGCAAGTTCTGGAATTCTAGGTGACATTGCTGCAAATCCTTTAGCCTTCAGTGAAATTGCCTAAATCCTGCAGAATATCTTCAGCTGAAAGTACTTCCAACAGATGCTAAAAATACATTGCAGTTTATTCTCCTCAGTAGGGAGCATATGTGTTCCCACTTGACCTGGAAACACAAAGAGATCCAATGTTAAATTTAATGCTGCCCATTCCAAGATAAATTTGTTTTTTTGTCGAGCAAGGGGAAGGAAAAACAACAGACATATTGGTATGATTTTGCCTTTGCTCTCTGGCGGAGTTAGTGCTTCAAATACATTTTTTATGTTCCCTGCTGGTAGTTAAACGACCACTCTCAGTCTTCTTAGCCAGTGCTGATACAAAGTGGCTTGCATTCAAATCAGACGGTGAGTCCAAGGCAGATTTATTAAATTTGGGGGAAGAGGGTGAAGTATAGTTTGGTTTTTTTTTTTAACCCAAACAAAAATATCACATTCTTTGTATCTAATCTTAGCTTGATAATTTAGCCTTCCATCTTTTTCTTTCTTTCTTTTTTTAGTGCTCTTCTCAAAAGACAAAATCTGAAATGCCCTTTAACTGAAGTATAGATTTTATGGACATTTGTATTCAATCCTTCCCCTCTAAAACAAAAAGCAGACAAATCAAACACAACTTATCTACAGATGGCATAGAAATTCTGTTTCCTGCTGTAACGTTGAATAACAGATATTCCACCCAGTTCTTGGGGATACTATTTGTTTAGAGCTTTTAGTTGCTCAATATGACATTCTTCATTTATAAGAGCAAGTTCAGTTTCTACTGAAGACGGGGTGTCAGCCCTGCTCTCCAGCTGGTACCACTCTCTGCAGCTTAAAATACAGCCTGTTGATGGTGAACCAAGACCCATTCCCCTCCACCCCCTGCCCAACCCCTCAAGGAATAGCACAGAGATTAAACATGAGCTTTGGACTCTGCCTTGTTTTGAGTCTGGATTCTGCCAGTTAGTAGTTCTGCCTTCATTTTTCTCCATCTGTAAAATGAAGCTAATAGTGGGACCTGCTGTTCAAGGATGTTGTGATGGTTAAATGAAATACTGCATGAAAAGTCCATAGCACAGTGCCTGAGTACATAGAAAACCTTAAATACATATTAGCTGCTAACACTGGTAATAGATTTCTCAGATTTCTCAGTAATAGATTTCTTAGATTTCTCAGTCATGCCCAGTATCAAAGAGCTCAGCTGACACAACTTTGAAGATCCACTTCCTAAACTGTCCTACGGCAATTCTTAAGGCTTGACTTCTAGCCTCTTCTTTGGGGCAAGCCTAAAATCATGACATCCTTTCCTTTTCCTCTTTCTGTTTTTCCTTTGATTTCCTCCATTTCTACCTCCAACAAAGCCAAACCAAGAAGGGTGTGGTCTGATGAAAATTATGGACATGCTTTTTCTCTAATTTACCTTTAACCAGATAGGAGGGAGCATTTTTGTTGTTATTGTTTATTTAAAGCAATATTCACTGGATCTAAAAATTACAAGGAAGGAGAAATGTGGGAAGCCCTTTCCCTCTTTTCATGATAAAGGCAGCATCTACTGGGGTTCTCCAGACTTCAAGGAGACAACTAAGAAAATTTTCTCATGAAATGTTGTAGCCCACCCTCGGGGCTCATTTACACTGAAGGCTTAAGGAATAGCCACATTTCCCTTCAAAGTTAGACAGGTAGTTTTGATATTAAAAAATATTACTTAAAGATGCTAACCATCATCTGAGCCTTCAGCAAGTCATAATCTTTTTGCTGATGGAGGGTCTTGCCTTGCTGTTGATTGCTGCTGACTGATCAGGGTGGTGGTTTGCTGAAGGCTGGGGTGGCTGTGGTAATTTCTCACAATAAGACAATGAAGCATGTGCATCAATTGACTCTTCTTTTCATTTAAACACTTAGAGGCCATTGTAGGGTTATTAAATGGCCCAATTTCAATATTATTGTGTTTCTGGGATGCCAGAGAAGAGGGAGGGAGACAGGGGAGGGGTTGGTCATTGGAGCAGTCAGAACACACACATTTATTAAGTTTATCATTTTATATGGCCACAGTTCATATGCCCAATCACAAAAGGAACATCAAAGATCACAGATCACCATGACATATGACAATAGTGAAAAAGCTTGAAATGTGAGAATTACCAAAATGTGGCACAGAGACATGAAATGAACAAATGCTGTTGGGAAAATGGTGCCAATAGACTTGCTCACTGCAGTGTTGCCACAGACCTTCAATTTGTGAAAAATGCAGTATCTGGGAAGTGCAATAAAGCGAAGCACCATTAAATGACCTCTGCCTGTACTAATTAAATAAATCATAACTATTTTGAAAGTCTAAAGCAGCTGAAGCAAGTAAAAGTCCTGCATTTCTGGGAAGCTGTGTTTTCTAAACTCTTGAAAGTTAAAGGGAGAGCAAGATAGAGACCAAGCAGGTTAAATAACTGTACTGGATTCATAGGAGTGCCCTGGTTTTAGACATAAAATGTCTCCTATGCTGGGAAAACCCTCAGTCTTATGCATACTGGGACATTTGGTCACCCTAAAATAAAGACTTAAGTTGTTTTTGATGAAATTAAAATTCAGTGGAAAGGGCACTTAAGTGATTTTTCCAAATTATGTATCTTTAATATAAATAGAATAACAGAAATATAAACAGAAAAAGCATATGACCAAATATTTTCATAAGAAGCTATCATTAAATAGGGAAATCCTGGAGACTTTGTCCTTGCAGCTATAGTGGTTCATTTGGTAGTACTTATTCAAATTGCAAACTTGATTCCTACAAGGAAATAATTAGCCTTTACAGGGCTCTTTTTGAAATCCCAAACCTTAATGTGATATCAGTTATCCTACAGGTTAAGAAAGGAGAAAGTTTCCAAAGGAAATTGCTTAACATTTTCCATGATGGGAGGTCAAGGAAGGACAAAGGGTGAGCTGACCTTCCAGAGAGCAGTGCTGCTGGCACGGTGGGGATGGAAGCCAGATTACTGGGCCCAAGGATGGACCCAGTGGGGAGATACCAGATGACCCTAGACCACTTATGTAAGATATTTGACAGGGAAAGGAAATAAAGCAATGAACCAGTAGCTAGGGGGCTGGCAAGGTCAGGAGAAAAATCTGTCAAGATGGAGGAAAGTCTAGTGTGTTAAAGACAGAACAAAAGAAACCAGAGATGGAAAGCTTACTTGGAGCTTGTTGCTCCAAAGAGCAGAGGACTCCTGTGGCCTGGGCCATTCTGACTGTTACTGACAAATATTTGAAGGGAAGACTCTTGCACCTGTGTCTGGGATCCTCCCTTCTAACTAGTCACTTCTTTTAAGGCCTAGACGAAGACCCAGCCTTTTCACATGTGCTCTCCTACTCCTTCAGATGACTTGTGCCCTAGCAGAAGGTCTGGGAGCAATCCAAGGGCCATTGTACAGCAGCAGCTAATATATGAAAATAGTCTCAGAGTAAGAAAAATAAGAGAAATGAAACGCTTTTGGAAAATTTATAGATTAAGTCCATGATGTTGGGTGAACATCCATGGCAAGAAAACTTGGAATAACCAGTCCCTCCTCTCCAAACTGAGATTATTACTTTTAGCTTTTAGGAGAACTCCAACCTGTGCAGGGCCACCCTAACAATGGCAGGGCCTGGGGCAAGAGTACAAATGGAAGCCCATATACCATATGCCTGAGAGTTAAATGTGCTACTTCAAGCTAACAAATAGGGCACACCCACTCCCCCTCTCATCCTAACCCGGGCTCCATCCAGCACAGTGAGGAGCCTGTGGGCTCACAGGGATGGTCAAGCCCCATCCACACCTTCAAGGCCTAGGAATGTGCACATCAGCAACTCCTAAATGACTGTGAAAGGCTGCCCACCTTCTCCAAGCAGGCTTCAGGCTGTCTGCACCAGGAATTCAGGGTCCTTCATGATAAGCGTGATCTAGAAGGCTGAGGGGGCATGTCCATCAACCTCTTGGCTCATCAGAAATTTTATCACAAGGGGTAGGGAGTAGCAAGAGGAGAACCGGCTTGGGTGCCCAGACCAGGATCCTTCTTGCCTGAGTTTAAAAATCATACTGGACACACTGTCTTCTCCTGGAGTTACATTTTATCGTTGTATTCTCCTTATCTGATTTTCAAATAACTCTTGGATAAGACTTTACTGCGAGGCTGCCCACAATACTGACTGCAACGGCTCAGAGCCGGCTGAAGGGCTCAGAAAGAATGCAAACTCATCCAACACCAGGCTTTGGTGCTCCAATGAGAGGCCCCAATCAGGATGTTCTCTGGTCCTCTCCATCTCTTTATCTAAAGCAAATTGCAGATTACAAAGTAAGCACAGTGTTTTCAAAGACCTTTGAGATGGAAGTGTAATTTTCTGATGGCTTCTAAAGCAGTTTAGCCTGGGTCATTTAGATCAAATTCAGACCACTTCAGTTTACCCCGAGGAGGGTAGGAAGCTCTTGCCTTCTCCAGTCTCTGTAACCAGGAGCTAAAGCCTGGAGGAGTCGAGGGTCTGACTCAAGAATACCATGATGGGGGAGGGTATGTCTTAGTGGTAGAGAGCATGCTTAGCATGCACTGAGTCCTTGGTTCAATCCCCAGTACCTCTATTAAAAATAAATCAGTAACCCTAATTACCTTCAGTCCCCTCTTCCTCCCACCAAAGAATACCACGAAGGTGATGCACTCAGGGGAATAACCCCATAAAGGGAGTTAACACACCTGGATCTACCCTTTACCTGGCGGACCAATTGGGGCAGTGCTTCTCTTAGGCCTGTGCCTCCTCTGTGAATAAATGGATCAGCCTAGATGATACAGAATTTTCCTTGGGGTAGGTGATCTGGGGAACCCTTGAGCAATTTGATCTTCCAGTCCTTCAGGCTTAACACAGCTCACTTGTCCCTGTTAACATACTTGGAGCTTCTGAGTTCCACCTGGCCCTCGGAGCATTCTCCAGTTGCAGGATGTACCACCCCAGGCTTGATAAACATCACTGGGGCAGATTTCCAGCCTGAGATGTTCAGTACCTCTCTCTGAAGAGACAAACTACTTCTATTCAAATACCTGCACCGAATTTGGGTCTCTAAATGACAGCAATGTCAAGTGTGGAGGAGGGCCACGACATGTTAACTGGTGCACTTATCCAATTAAATTCAGCTTTGCATCTCTGAAAACTATTTGCTTCATCATTAATCAAGCTGCAAGCAACGAGGGAGATGATATCCGGAGACTGGATAGGTTTCAAGGTTGGGGCAAATTCTGAAGAAATTATTTACTTAGTATAGACATGATCTCAAAGAAACGTCCTCACCTAAATAATTACATAAAAAATAAACCTTCGACTTGAGCACTCGCCTGCGGCGAATTTTGCTTGAACCCACAGCATAACAAGTACTGTCACAGTTGGGGATATGGTATTTGCCTCCCAGGCCTGTTGGATGAATGGGATATCCCAGATAAAACCATGTGTGCCCACCGCCTCCCCCCTCCCAATTAGACCAGCTTAGAGCTGTCCCCAGGGCAGCGGAGAACCTCTGTCTTGGTCGGTCTGGCACAAAATAGGGCCTCAATAAATATTTACCGAGTGCATGAATGGTTGCCTGCTTTTCTCCTTCTTTTGTTTAGTCACACTCTCGTTTTAAGCTCCTACAATGGACCCCAGGCCCCTGCATGCTGCCAGTTCTACTGGATGTAGGGTGAGCGGAAGGAGGAAGGCGGAGGTCAGAAATGAGTAACGGAGGCCAGGGATCCGATACGTGAGGGAAGAAAAGAAATCCTTAGAGGCGCAGGGCCAACAAAGAGCCAGACGCAGGCGAACTCCAGCAGGAGCACTTCGGGACCCCGATCTGCGGCCGGGACTGGACCTCCGCTTGCGTCTCCCGCCCTTTGCGACCCATGGCGCCGTTCCGCACCTGGCGAGGCGCCCCCAGCCCCGCACCGGGAGGTGATTAGCGGCCTCCGCCCCCAGGGCGGTGCCGGGAGCACGCGGCTCCTCCGCCGGTCACGTGGGGGCTGCTCCGCCGGGCGGCGCTGCTGCTTCCCGATCGCGCCCTCCCAGTGCTGGGGACGCGGCGCTCGAGCTCCCGCCCGAGCCCGGGAAAACGGAGACGGGGAGGCGGCCCAGCTCTGCGCCCGCATCATGCCCGCCGCAGAGCCAGGCGCCGCCGTCCTCGTGGAGCTCGCGGAGGGGACGACGCTGCGGGCCGCTGGGCCGCGGCAGCGAGGGTAGCGGGGCCCCGGCCCCGAGGCGCCAGAGGCGGGCGGAGCGGGAGGGGGAGCGGCAGGCATCCTCCGCGGCGCGGCGGGCGGGCGGCGGCCCTGCTGCCCCGGCGCGCCCCTGGCCCGGGAGCCCAGAGAATGCGAGCTGCGCTCCACTCCGGCCGCTGCCTACCCCCGCGCCCCGTGCCCGGGGCCCCCCGGAGCTGCTCGCTTCGCCGCCGTCCTCCAGCTGCGGGCGCCCGGCCGCTGGCTGCGCTAGGACCCGCCGCCGCCGCCGCCGCCGGTCCCCGAGGGCTGGTGGGAAGGGAGGAGCGGGAGCGAGAGGGCCCCGGAGACTGGCGCCAGGTGGGGCGCAGCGCGGCATGTAGCTGCGGGCTCCCTCTAGAAGGTGTCGGCCCGGGGCCCCGCCATGGCGGGGACGGGCAGCGGGAACCTGAAGACTGTAAGGCTGTGGCGGGACGCCGCCCTGCGCGCCAGGAAGCTGCGGAGCAAGCTGCGCCAGCTCACTCTCAGTTCAGCGGGGGGCTGCTCGGGGGCCGACCAGATCGACTCCCCCAACACCCCCCAGCTCATGCTGCCGGCCAATATCGGGGACATTGAGGTGCTGAACCTGGGGAACAACGGCCTGGAGGAGGTGCCCGACGGGCTGGGCTCGGCGCTAGGCAGCCTGCGCGTCCTGGTCCTGCGCCGGAACCGCTTCACCCGGCTGCCCCCTGCGGTGGCCGAGCTGGGCCATCACCTTACGGAGCTAGACGTGAGCCACAACCGGCTGAGCGTCCTGGGCGCCGAGGTGGTAAGTGCCCTTCGCGAGCTGCGGAAGCTCAACCTCAGCCACAACCAGCTGCCCTCCCTGCCCGCCCAGCTGGGCGCCCTGGTCCACCTGGAGGAGCTGGACGTCAGCTTTAACCGGCTGACGCACCTGCCCGACTCCCTCTCCTGCCTTTTCCGCCTGCGCACCCTCGACGTGGACCACAACCAGCTCACGGTTTTTCCCAGGCAGCTGCTGCAGCTGGTGGCCCTAGAGGAGCTAGACGTGTCCAGCAATCGGCTGCGGGGCCTGCCTGAGGATATCAATGCCCTGCGTGCACTCAAGATCCTCTGGCTGAGCGGGGCCGAGCTTGGCACCCTTCCCAGTGGCTTCTGCGAGCTGGCCAGCCTGGAGAGCCTCATGCTGGACAACAACGGGCTGCAAGCTCTGCCCGCCCAGTTCAGCCGACTGCAGCGACTCAAAATGCTTAACCTCTCCTCCAACCTCTTTGAGGAGTTCCCTGCTGCGCTGCTGCCCCTGGCTGGGCTGGAGGAGCTCTACCTTAGTCGCAACCAGCTCACCTCAGTGCCATCCCTTATCTCGGGCCTGGGCCATCTTCTCACCTTGTGGCTAGATAATAACCGGATCCGGTACCTGCCGGACTCTATCGTGGAGCTGACCGGCCTGGAGGAGCTAGTCCTCCAGGGGAACCAGATCGCTGTGCTGCCAGACAACTTTGGCCAGCTCTCCCGGGTAGGCCTGTGGAAGATCAAGGACAACCCGCTTATCCAGCCCCCCTACGAGGTCTGTATGAAGGGGATCCCCTACATCGCAGCCTACCAGAAGGAGCTGGCTCATTCCCAGCCAGCAGTCCAGCCCCGCCTCAAGCTGCTCCTGATGGGCCATAAGGCTGCAGGAAAGACCCTGCTCCGTCACTGCCTCACTGAGGGCAGAGTGGAGGGGAATCAGGGTGGAGGTGACAAGGAGAAGAGCTACCTCCCTTCATCTCCTCCCGTGAGCAAGGGCATCGAGGTGACCAGCTGGACAGCAGATGCCTCCCGGGGCCTGCGTTTCATCGTGTATGACTTGGCCGGGGATGAAAGTTACGAGGTGATCCAGCCCTTCTTCCTCTCCCCCGGGGCCCTTTACGTGCTGGTGGTTAACTTGGCCACCTATGAGCCGCTGCGCTTTCCCACCACCGTGGGCTCCTTCTTGCATCGGGTGGGGGCCCGGGTGCCTCATGCCGTCGTGTGCATTGTGGGCACCCACGCAGACCTGTGCGGGGAGCAGGAGCTAGAGGAGAAGTGTCTGGACATTCACCGCCAGATCGCCCTGCAGGAGAAACACGATGCTGAGGGGCTGAGCCGTCTGGCCCAGGTGGTGGACGAGGCACTGGCCCGGGACTTCGAGCTGCGTTCCGCCAGCCCCCATGCAGCCTACTACGGTGTTTCCGACAAGAACCTTCGGCGGCGCAAGGCTCACTTCCAGTACCTGCTCAACCACCGGCTGCAGATCCTCTCCCCCGTGTTGCCCGTGAGCTGCAGGGATCCCCGCCAGTTACAGCGCCTTCGGGACAAATTGCTCTCGGTGGCTGAGCACCGGGAAATCTTCCCCAACTTACACAGAGTGCTTCCTCGATCCTGGCAGGTACTGGAGGAGCTGCACTTCCAGCCGCCTCAGGCGCAGCGGCTCTGGCTCAGCTGGTGGGACTCGGCTCGCCTGGGCCTGCAGGCAGGGCTGACCGAGGACCGGCTGCAGAGTGCCCTCTCCTACCTGCATGAGAGCGGCAAGCTGCTCTACTTTGAGGACAGCCCGGCTCTCAAGGAGCACGTCTTCCACAACCTCTCGCGCCTCATCGACATCCTCAACGTCTTCTTCCAGAGGGATCCTTCCCTGCTGCTGCATAAGCTGCTCTTAGGGACCAGCGGTGAGAGCGAGGGGGAGGGTGAGAGCTCCCCACTAAAGGCTCTGTCCACCCAGAGCCAGGACACGCTTCGGGCCACGCAGCTCCATCATTACGTGGAGGGCTTTCTGCTTCACGGGCTCCTGCCAGCCCATGTCATCCGGTTGCTGCTTAAGCCTCATGTCCAGGCTCAGCAGGACCTGCAGCTGCTGCTGGAGCTGCTGGAGAAGATGGGACTCTGTTACTGCCTCAACAAACCCAAGGGCAAGCCTTTGAATGGGTCCACGGCCTGGTACAAGTTCCCGTGCTATGTGCAGAACGAGGTGCCCCACGCGGAGGCCTGGATTAATGGGACCAACCTGGCCGGGCAGTCTTTTGTGGCTGAGCAATTGCAGATTGAATATAGTTTTCCCTTTACTTTTCCACCTGGCTTGTTTGCACGCTACAGTGTCCAGATTAACAGCCATGTGGTGCACAGGTCGGATGGCAAACTTCAGATCTTTGCATACAGAGGGAAAGTCCCTGTGGTGGTGAGTTACAGACCTGCCAAGGGGGTCCTGCAGCCAGACACTCTGTCCATTGCCAGCCATGCATCATTACCAAACATATGGACGGCATGGCAAGCCATAACCCCCTTGGTAGAGGAACTGAATGTCCTACTTCAAGAATGGCCTGGACTGCACTACACCGTGCACATTCTCTGTTCTAAGTGCCTTAAGAGAGGGTCGCCCAATCCACATGCTTTCCCAGGTAAGGGGGGAGAGGGGCGTGGCTCTTATGCGGTGTGTTCTAAGATGTATTTTTGGAAGATATCTGTTTCTCACTTGGCAGACTGCCTAACCTCACAGGCTCCCCAGGAAAGCTTTTCAAGGTAAATACAGGGGCCTGGGGGACAAGCAAAAGGCAGTGCATGCATGAGCAACATGAAATACAGTCCCCGGTATCAGACCCTTCTAGCAGAAAGACTGGGTTCCAGTCAAAACCGTTTGGAAATGTTTGTCTCTTTTTCCCTCTTCCCGACCTTGCCCACCTTTCATGAAAGGAAATTTCAGATGGTTGAACAGAAGGTGGATGGGGTCTGACGCTGAGCCCTGGGCTATCATGCCTATTAGACAATCTCGAAGGGGTGCTCTGAGTTTGAGATGTCCATTGTCGTAGTCTTTTGTTTAAATTCAGAGTGTGATCATAAAGTAGAAATGATTGCTCATTTTTCTTAAGAAATTCCAGAGAAGAATGTTTTGTAATCAGGGTGAATGACAAAAAAGTCAGTCTGTAAGGCATGACTCACTCCTGGGATGGCTGACGCTCTAGGGCATGAAAGAGATTACTGAAATCTCTTAGGGGAGTTTTTGGGTATTTCCTGGCAGTTTTGTGCTCTACTGACATCTTAAGGTTTAGTTTTTAGTTAAGTATTAGAGAGTGGAACTTTATGGAGATGCTTTGTAAGAGATGGGAGGGACAAAAAGCTGACAAGATTTTTCTTTTTTTTTCTCTTGGGGAGTGTTTTCCAGCAGACTTTTTTTTTTTTTTTTTTAACTGTTAATAGGTGAGAGAGACTTCCAGGACTAGTGGGATTTTTTGAGTCTGGCTAATTGATATTCTAAGAGTCTTTATTTGGGAATGTGTCCATTTCTTCACACTTTGGAACTCTTCTCTAAACAGCTCTGATTTTTGTGAAGCAGACTTGGTTAACAACATTTCAAGTGTCTTGAGGACAAACTCCATGATAGCATCATTGCCAGGTTCTCCCCTCTATCCTCCACCCCCGGGTACATTGTGTGATGAAATGGAAGACCACTCTGATCTTTGTCCTAGTCTGAATGATACTTGTAATAGTATCGGGAAGGAATTGGATATTTCCAAAGGTAACATCTCCCCATTGCCCTAGATCTAGGCTGAGCTCAGTTCTTCAGCTTGAGAAAAGCTACCTTATCCAGTTACCAGTCAGCTGAGCCACCCATTTGGTATGATTATCTGGTGTCTCTTCACAGTTGGTGAGTTGGTAGACTCTTCAGTTTGTGTTATGTTGCCATTGTCTTTTATTCATGAATGCCAAATACTTCTTTATTGTGCCACTAAATAGGAGAAAGTGGTTGAGAGTTACATATTCACAGAGCAGGTTATTGAAGGAGCTACTTAAAGCCAGTTCCTAATGCACAGATGGACTGATAATAAAACTGACGTTGTTGAACAAGTAAGGATCTGTACAGAGGAATTCCAAGAACTTTGAAGAGTAAACAGTAAGGCTGAATTTTTTTTTTTCCCTAACCTCGGCTCTTTATTTTTTAACAGTCATAAATTCCACAAACAAGCTGTCTCCAGATGCAAAAATAACCCCATTGTTATTATTTTGTTATTATCTTGTTATTATTTTGCATTTTTGTGTTTCAAATAAGGCTCACCTGGCTTGCAATCCAGGCTTTAGGGAAGAGATGACTTTTTGAACATTAAATAGCCATTAAATGGTTGAAAATTATCAAATTATCTTATATAATGAGTAGGAATAAGTCATCAGCTTTTTTTTAACAGTGTACACTGTACATTTCTGTCTTATTTATGGTCAGAGGAAGAAATTATCTTTTTTGCTTCATTTAGGATTGTATTTCTTCCAGAAGTAGCAGAAGGTATGGAGTAGTGGGAAAAGATAATTATAGTACATTTATTACATTAAGAAGACAAGGGAAAAGTGCGTTTTCCTCTTTCATATTTTTCTGTGATAGCTGTCATTTGTTAGCATTTGTCACAATTCTGAAAGATTTGAGAAGAGCTAAAATAATAAAAAGCTGGAAGGTGATGTAGAAACAGAAAGAATTATAATGTTGGGTGTTCAGGTATACGTTTAAGAAAACATTCATCAAGTCTCTAGATTATTAAAATATGTTGTAATTCACCAAAAAAAAATTGAATCTCTTGATAGCCTTTTGTCTCTTTAAGAAGTCATTTTGCTTTTTAGAGACATGAAAAAAGTTGGTTACTTAGTTTTACATTTTATTAAAGTGTCAAGTTCTATAAACTAACAATTTTGTATACAATGGTGAAAAAAACATTGGATGTTTAATTTTTTAAACTTCAAGACATTAAGATTAAATAGCAAATTAATCGCAGTGTCTCCTTTGATTTTATCCGGAAGAAACAAAGTTGCATTCATATCTTAAAATTGTGTGTAAAGTCTGTTTTGGCTCTGTCATTGTCAGTAGGGCATTGAATTTTCTGGCCTGAGCTGCACTAAAGTAGTTGGCCTAGGGAAGTATAATGCTAGATTTCTCTCCTTTCTTGTTTTGGTCTACAAAAGCAATGCAGTGTTTTGGAAAATGGTTGGTTTTAAAAATTCTTGTAAAAAAGATCTAATCACATTGTCAGGGAGATGACCTATTTGTTTCATGTGAGCTGAATGGGTTAAGGGACAGCAAAGGGTTTTGGAAACTCCAAGGAGGCCTGTGATGCAGCCTCCCTGTCAGGTGTGAGTCGTTGCCTACTTTCTGCAGGTACTGACTTCATTGCCAGCACCTGACAGCCAGCCTGCCTCCTCCATCACGAATGAGCGTGGTCGAAGCTTCTTGGCCCTGAGTAAGTTTCTTCTTGTGGATATTTATTTATGTTCTTATTCTTTCCTACCACTATGGTGTCTAAACCAGGAAAGCTGATTGCTACTGGGGTTGGATGGTGTGTGTCTGTGGAGTAAGACGTGGAGGCGAGACCGTAGGTCCACAGCAAGATTCTAGTGCTTTGCTCTCCACTTCAGTGTTTGAAAGGATGCTGTGTGTTTTTTAATTGGAAGAGTGCATCTTAGTGTGTTGAACTTGGGTTGCATGTGATATTTCATGAAATACCCCACTCTCCAACTTATTACAGGTCATTCTTAATAATTAGAAAGCAACCCCAGAACTGGAGACAGACTTGGTAGATGCCCTTCTCCATATTTGATGCCTTTCATTCACTCAGTCGCTCAGTGCCTCACCACACCTCCCTATGCAAGTGTCTCTTGTCCTTGTTTAATTTCTTACACACTGTGTCCTTCTCTGAGTCCCTCAGTGAATTTTGCCTCATTCTGTTGCTGTTTGCCTAGGTCATCATATCTCTTTGATTAGGAGGAGACACCCTGAGGCTTTGTGGCTTCTGTAAGAGCCTCTCAGATGTCTGCTGAATGATTGTTTGGTCTTTTGTGAGAAATACTTTTTTTTCTTTGATATTCACATACTGTGTCAGATTCCCAGGTGGTACGGGTAGTGGTCATCTCCCTTTGTCCTGTGTCCCAGCTTCCCTCCCCTGCCCCATAGGTCCTTGTCATGTTTTCATTGTGACTGTATTCTGGTCTGGCCCTTGAATGGGCCCTTCACTTTGACCACTGGAGCAAAGCAAAATTCTTGCCTTATTCTCGCTCCATTTTAGAGTTCCTGGAATTTGAACATGACCTAGTTACTTGGCTTGAATTAGTCATTGTTTTTTAAATTTGCAAAGGTTATTGAACATCTTTTTAGTTTGGCTTTATTAATATTGATGCCTCTCAGCTTTTATTTTTGTGGAGTCCTCTTTGAAGTCTCCTGGGCTTTGTTTCATATAAAAATCAAAACCTTCACTGTGCAATGAAATAAAGAAATATGGTGCAAAACAGAGTTCAAAGACTTGAAAGGCCTTTGGAGGGTTGAAATTATTTTAAGTATTAGGTGCCTTTTCTTTGAACTCTAGAATAAACTCTCTAGCCCATCCCTGCACAAGCAGTTTGGAATCTCCTATAGAAAGTATATTTTATTAACAAGGGTTTTTGTCCTGCTCTGCCACCTGCTCATCTTATTCCCCAGTGAGTCTCACCTATTTTAGTTCTTATTCATCGACTTCATCTGAACACCTAAAACTTGTCCAGGGTGTACTTCACAGGGTTGTTTTGAGGATTAGGTGAGAATGTGTCGGGTAAAGCAGTTATGCTTCTGTGTCTGTGAAGAAGGGAGGGCCCCTGATCCGTGTACTGGAGGGGGCACGGGTTGGGGCTGATACTGGAGTGAACATTTCAGGTTGATTTCCCTGTTCATCCAGTAACTTGCTTCTCTCCATGAGAGCCTGTTTTGATTAAGGACCTGACCATTCATCCATCAGGGAGTTGTCTGTTTATTTGTTTGCTTGTCTTTATTGAAGTATAGTTGATTTACAATGTTGTGTTAGTTTCTGGTGTATAGCATAGTGATTCAGGTGTACATATAGATACATTTTTCATTATAGGTTATTACAAGATACTGAATATAGTTCCCTGTGCTATACAGTAGGACCTTGTTGTTTATCTATTTTATATATAGCAGTTTGTGTCTGCTAATCCCAAACTCCTACTTTATTCCTCCCTCCCCCCTTCTCCTTGGGTAACACTTTATTTTGTTTTCTGTCTGTGAGTCTCTGTTTTATAAATAAATTCATTTGTATCGGTTTTTTTTTTTTAGATTCTGCATATACATTATATTATATATTTATCTTTGTCTGCCTTACTTAGGATGATCATCTCTAGGTCCATCCATGTTGCTGCAAATGGCATTATTTTATTCTTTTTTATGGCTGATTAATATTCCAGTGGGTGTGTGTACACACCACATCTTCTTTATCCAGTCATCTGTCAATGGACATTTAAGTTGCTTCCATGTCTTGGCTATTTTTTTTTTTTTAAAGCAGGGGACAAGTGCCAGCCTTGTCTCTTACCCTCTCTTGTCTGTTGCAGCCCTGGCACCCTTGGGCCTGGGGCTGGAGAGGAGCGTTGTTTGTGTTTCAGGCTCTGCTTGGGGCCAGCCCAGCAGGTCTCTGTTCCCCCAGTTCAGCCTTTCTCACTGCAAAACCAGTTACGTTGGTGTCAGGTTTCCCTTGCTCTGGGGGCTACCTTCACTTCAGCGGGGAGGGCTGAGGAGGCCCCGTTTTGGCCAGCCTGCCCCAGTCCTGCTCTCGCACCAGTGAACCTGACCCTCCAATCCCTGTTTAGTTCCTCAAGGCTGCACAGACTGCAGAGCCTGGAGGGATTGGCAGGCATCTCAGATAACCACAGAATACATACGATGACACGTCTTTGCCGAACTACGAAGACCCTGTTCCATGTAAGGCATAGCAGCTTACTGGACGGTGATACACTCACTTCTCTGACTTCCGATGTTTCCTGGGACGGCGCACCCCTGCCCGGACAGTGCTGCATGGGGCTGAGTAGGCAGAAGGGACTCAAAGCAGATTGGTTATTTTTCAAGAACTCGAGAAATTCTAGTGCTTATTAATTGATTCCTTGGTAGAGTGCTTTTTAAAGGTTACTTATGTTGTTCTTTATCTCGAAGTGTATACTTTAAAGGAAGCACATATAATTTTCCCATGTGATTTTTTGGCACACAAATTCCTGCCGCCTTTCTGCATCCTCCTGACCTTTACAGAAATAGGGGGGCATGGGCAAGGGGCAGCTCATGAGGATGTGAAGGTGAGTGAAGCACAGGAGCTGGCTGCAGAAAGGTGACCACACACCTGACCACACATCTGACCTCTTCGAGACATGGGCACCCCACCCTATGTTTCGTAGCTTCTTTTTTCTAACCAGCCCCCAACCCTCCCCTGACTTTGGCCTCTAGAGTGGGAAAGTGTAAACTGTAAGGTAAGTGAGGATGTGATGTTGGTGATGCAGGAAAGAAGATGTTTTCCGTGGTAGGTACCAGCTGTTTTGCCTTCTTCCAAGAGCCGTTGCTTTCCAGAAGCTTCTTCTAGGGTTCTTGCTGTTTGAGGTCACGGGAGACCGTGGAAGAGTCGCTGCCTGTAAGCAAGGCAGCGATGGTTCGTGTGTACTGTACACCATGGTAACAACTCGCAGACGCCATTGCCAGAGGGGCCGACTTATTCGTGGAAAGGGAGGAGAAAATATTTTTAGTTACTTTTATTTTTGGTGCTGAATGCAAGAAAACATTTTCTTATTTTTCCTGCCTTAATCTAATCTCTTAGCTGAAAATAGTGATGCTTTGTTTCTTAAAGAGTAACTTAGTGAAAAACCATCAGCACATTCTCTTTTAGCTGTGGCTTTACAAAAGGCAAGGAGGAGAAACAAAGTTGGAGCGGGGCGCATGGGAGCAGGTGAGAGGCACACGGGTCCCGGTTTATTGCCTCAGTAAAGAACTTCCTGCTCTGGACTGGCAATCCTAGGCACCCAGGCTGTTCCAGCTGTTTCCTTCACTTTTGCAAATCTGTGCACAAGGGCACTTGGGAGAAGGGTGAGGAGGAAAGGAAATTGTCTTAAGTTATACCATGGCTACTTTGAAGGTTCCTGTTTTGTGTGTGCCTTTCTGCTTTTTTGGGTGGGGTGGCTTACTGAGTCTAGCCCTGCCTCTGCCTCTGCCTCTGCCTCTTCCTCCTCCTTTTTATCCAGGTGAAATTCATGTAACATAAAATTAACCATTATTTTAGAGTGTAAAGTTTTTTTCTTTTGTTAAAAGTAACATGGGCAAAATTATTTAAAGTCAATTCATTTTTACTTAATGCATTTTCATGTTAGGATTCCTCCCACTGCCCATCACCTTAGTTCCTTCAGTGTTTGAGTCATAATCTTCAAGATTGCCCTTTTAAAAAGAACTGTGGCTCAGTTCACAGTTGTCATGTTAGTCAGCCCACGATTCTTTTTAGTTGAGCATCTTTGATCTTCCCTTGAATATGGAGATACTTTGAAAATTCCCCACCTGTAATCTTTGCGATCCAAGTTCTTCAAGCAATTTGCTTTAGGGCCCTAGAAGTTAAATTGTAGGAAGCACATTGTTATTTTGGCAGATGATCTAAAATACAATGTTCTTTCATCATTTCTAATATTGAAAAGTTTTGTTACATCCAATTTTCACTCATGAGCCTAGCAAAAAAAGTCACAGGTCTCACTGTCACCACTGCAATAAAATGACTGTGATGGATACAAAACCTATGTCTTAAGGTGGGCACATCAACCATTTCTGGACACCATGAACAGCAGTACCCATTTTCATCTACAGTGAGGCTTGAAATGAACTACTTTAAAACAGTTTCTGGGCATTCAGTGCAGTCACAATGTTGTGTATTCACAACTATAAGTCAAGTCCTTCTGGAGGCAAGGAGCAGATTAGATTGGTGGCTTCCTTTCTGGGTGAATGTTCTGGAATTCTTTTGCCAGGCTCTTTGTGGCAACTTTCCTTCTGAGGAGTGACTTAAAAAGAGGGATTTTTAGGCCTTGAGATGCCACGTTGATGAATATCTTTTGAACACGGCTGCCATGAGAAGCTTCTTCCTTAGTGTTGATGAGATGACAGAAAATAAGACATGGGACCTTCTGGTCTTTTCTGTAGCATATGTGATTTAATGGGGGGCTGTCACATAAAGAACACATAGGCAAGAAGCACAAATAAGTATTGTGTAATTACTATCTTCTGTACGGTGCTTTTTTTGCAAATAGATTTTGAGTGGAGTTCTGGAATGAGTGGCAAGGCTGTAGGCAAATATGAGGGTTAAGGGGATGGGGTTGCATTGATTCAAAATTGGGTCATTACAAAATTAGACAGGCAAGGGTACCCTAAGTTTATTAGCTGGATTTTGTCATCAATCACTGTTGAATACTTGCTGCATACAGAAGTCTGTACTGAACTTGGAATTTTAGGAGAATAAAATAAAATACCTGGCCTTGGCCATGAGGAGCTGAGGTGGGATTTTGGTTGATGTAATTGTTGATTCTTGTGCATAGGGAATCTGATCATATATGGAGAAATTCATTGCATGTTTGAGGAATGACTGAAAAAAACTGGCTTTTGATTTCCCAGGGAAAAAAAAAAAGTGATCATACTGAGAAAAATTGGGAACAATTTTGAATTTGCTTGACATAAGTCATTCTTTGCAGTTGATTTTCTGTTTGGATCATTTGCTTGCAAGAAATCTTAGGCAGATCTTGCGAAGATGCTGAGAAAGAAAAAGCATTGTATCTGAGGATTTCTAAAAACTTTCAAAACTAATCAACTTTTTTGAGGAGGGGGGAAAATATCTCCTCTTCAGGAATCTTTTACAGAATCATTTATGGATTTGCTTCTGTTTTGAGAGGGATTGACGTCAGCAGGGATTTCTGAACACCAAAGACTATACGAATACTGACTCCAAAGACAATCTAAATTAAATTGGATACCTTCATAATAAACGTGTGTGGCTGCTACTTCGAGATGCCTTCGTTGAGGGATGCTTTGTTAGGTGGTTTTCTATTCTTAGCATATTAAATGTTAAAAGAGTTAAAGAGTTAATTTTCTTAGATGCTCCCTGCTCCTAAAATGAAGCATGTGATCTTGACATTGTGTTAGTACTGTGTTACAGTAGTAGCGAATTTGGGGGTAGTAGAACAAGCCTTTCTTCCTCCCTTCCCCCCTTCTTTTCTTTCTTTTAAAAATAGGGAATTTTTTAAAAAGGTAATGGAGAAGGAAAATATAAAATTAAAAAGTGATATTTCTCCTAGATACTGTTGTGTGACTTAACCAACTTTTATTATTGTTTCCATGAGAGGATTATTTTTCATGCCATAGAGGTTATTATTATATTAATGATCACATCAGTCATTCTAAGGGTATAGGGTTGGGAGAAAATACAAGAATTGGTGACACTGTTGAGTTCCTGTTCTAGAGACAGTGCTGAGTGCTGCTTAAGGGCGATCTCATGCAACCCTCCCGGCAACCCTAGGAGGGGTGATATTATCATTGTCCTGATTTTCAGGGGGAGAAAATGAGGTTCAGAAAGAGGAATGAGTTCCCCAGAAGCACCCTGGGATTTCAGCCCTTCCCCTCTGCTCTTACCTACCACTCTGCCCTGCCCCTCGGGGTTGCACTGCCCACTGCTCTGCAGCAACACAAATTCACCCCTTTCCCCTCTTTCTTAGATGTCTGTTCTGTGTCATTGAGTGCCGGCCACTGTCACAGTGTTGGGCATACATACAGGGTTGGAATGCCTGGGACCTGCCCATGTGGAGGTCACGGTCAGGTGCCAGGGAGTGGTGGGGTCTCAGAGAGGGGTTCCTGAAAGGGTGGTTTCCAGTCCCAGTGAACCTCATGGAGAAGTGGGGAAGGGCATTTCAAATTAGAATGGCTCTTGAGAAGGCGGAGTGTGGGTTCAGATAGTTCAGCAGGCCATGCCTGGGGGTGGGTGTATGTGCACAGAAGCATTTAGAAATTGTCATAAGGAAGAAGCTTTTTTCTAAAGTTTCGTTGATGGACTGGTCACAGTTTGTCATTGGCACTGCTGGCTAATCAACTAGAGTTTTGGAAGCCCTGTCTTGGCTCGTTCCTCTTCCATCGGGCGGGGCCTGTTGAGACCATGGAAGGGGTTTATGGCTTGGAGAACTGGAGAGTGGTTTCATATGATTTGCTCAGGCTCATAATCAGGTTATTGTTGGGCTGACGGAACACCTGTCCTGTGAGTTGCCCATCTAAGCACCCCACTGGCTGCTTTCTCTGTGTCTGAGTACAGAGGGAACAGGGACGTTGGCTCTTCTCACAGCCAGATGGCCACATGCCTCCATAATCCCTAGGAATGTATCCGAGAACATCGATTTTCCTTACTCTAAATCTTACCATAACAGATCGTGCGATAAAGGCGAATTTGGCTATAATACTTTTAGCATTTTATTGTGTACTAAGTTTCTCTGTCTTTACTTTGAGTTTTCTTGTGACACCACAGACTGACTGAAAATATTATTTTTTATTAATTTTGCACTGATGGAACACCATGTTTTTTGCATTTCACTTGTTTGGACTCCACTTACCATGCTGTGACAACGTTTTCCTGCAGCTTTCATTATATCACCATTGGAGTTTGTTTCCCTTGCCTCTCAATTTATCAAACTATACTTAGTTACATTTTAATGGAAATCCTAGGAAGTGCAAGATACTAAAGCACTTTATATTTTGTTTATATTTACTTTATATTTTGATTTGAAACACTTGGAACTTTGTGTTGCATTTTAAAATGGAAGCATTCCAGTAGTTAGTGGCCAGGGCTCTTGAGATTCTGCTGGGTTGGAATCCCTGTTCTAGCACTTGCTAGCTGTGTGACTTTGGATGTCATAATTGCTTCTGTCTCCTAGGCTGGCTCTGCAGATTGACCTAAGATATGTAAAATGCTTTGAACACTACTTGACATGTGGCAGGACCCTAATAGATGTTTGCTGCTGCTGTTACTCCAGAAAGTTATTCCAGGAAGCAGAAGTTTAAAGATCTATTTGGACACATGATAAAATTATGGGTAAAACTCTTCTTTTTCAGAGAAGGAGTATAGTACAGTGTGATCCCTATTCATAAACACCTTATGCTCTTTTCAAAATGCATTTTTCCCCTTATTAAAATATTTACAAATTTGGAGTGTCAAGGGGGAAAAAACCACTCATAGCTGGTTTCTAACATAATTACTATACACATTTTGTTCTATTTCTTTTCAGTTTTTTTTTCCTTTTAAGCTTAGGTTTATTAAAATGTGTAGTGATAATCATATTGTATAAATAATTTAAGTGTTTTTTTAAACCTAAGCTACCATGAGTATGGTTTCATGTTATTAGTATCCTCACGGTAGTTATAAATGCTTGCATAATAGCACATCAGGAAGATTTTTACCTTTGTTTATTTAACCATTAGATACTTGAGTAGTTTCAAGTTTTGTTGTTATGAATAATTCTGTGATGACTATACTTCTGTATAAAAGCTCTTATTTGGGCAATAATCCCCAAAGCGGACTCATTGAGTCAAAGGCAAAGAATGTCTAAGGTTTGATATGTGTTTAAGTCACTGTCCATTCAAGGAACACAGTTTATACTCCTACCTGCACAGGATGCAAGCCTGATTTTACTGCACTTCTTCAGCATTGGGTATCATCTTAAAAATGCAGTAACAATTAATGGAAAACAATATATCACTGATAGATTTTTAAATTCCTAACAATTATTAACTTTTAAATTAGTGAACATGAATGTTTCCCTGTATGAATGTTGCCTAATTTTATTGCTGCTTTGTGAGTCATCTGATCATGCCTTTTGGGATCATCATTTTGGTATTTTTTTTTTTTTAATCACGGTTATTTCTTATAATCACAAAGTTCAGTTTATATCAACACTTTATATATAAAAGATGATAACCTTTTGTCTGTCAAACTGTCGGGGAGGGGAACATTTCCCCCTACTCTTCTTGGTTCTTTTGGCAGGTCTAATAATTAAATGGACACAAGGAAGATTATAGGAGAAAAAGAAAAACAAATTTAATTTCTTATGTAGGGAGGTCTCATAGATATAGGACCCAAGAGGTGACCAAAGCAGGCTGTTTATATACCTTTTAGACAAAATAAATTTGTGAAGAGCTGACAAGACAAAGTTAGGCTTGGGAACTAATTAATAAATTAAGCAGAGTTTGGTTACGCGGCCTTCTCCACCATGAATTCCCTATCTCTGGCAGTAAGAATGTCTCTTTACCTCCTGGTACAGGGAGGGCACCTTTCACATGGGAGATTTATTTCCTTCTTTCAGGAGGACAGAAGAGGGTCAGAGTGCCTTTCTTGTACCAGCTATTTCTTAAGTAACTTTAATTCAAAATATGTGTCAAAATGGCATATTACTGGGGTGGGCTGCCTTAAACTCCTTCATTCTTAAGGTGTTTATTTATACTTAGCATGTGCCTTTTTGATATTTAAAAAACTTATGTTTTAAAACTTTAAATTTCATATGATACAATGTATTGATAGCTTCCTTTGTGATTAAATGAAATACCATCATTATTTTTCTAAATAAAGAGGTGTAACAGAAGGAATCACACTGTGAATCATAATTCTCTACCTGTATAACCTCTGCTGATAATAAAGCAGTAATATCTGTACATGGATGGTATATTCAAAAGCAAAACTCTCTCAACCCCTCCCCAGGGAGGTCCCTTTCTCCTCTCTGAACTCTTCCTTGTGATTGCTTTCAAGGAAAATAAAACCTGAAGGAGATCCTTCTGTATTCATTGTTCTGCACCTTGCTTTTGGTCACTTAAAATATATTTTGGAGATGTTTCCACATGAGCAGTTACAAACCTATTGTGTGTGTGTATGTATACGTACACATACAGCATAATATGCTACCATTGGATGTACTGTTTAGTTAGTCCTATATTGACAGACCTTTGATTCTTTCCAGATTATTTTATAGATTTTAAGCTAAGTTTTCCACCTTCCAGAATTTGGAGAAATAGTCAATTTTATTTCCTTCAGGGTTGGTGACCCCTCTTTGTGTTCAGGACACTGTTGAGATGCAGTTAGAAAAAGAAAAATCTCTGTGTCAGAATGGTGGGACTTAAAAAGGGGGCTGAGAATTATAAAAGCTTAATTCTGTGATGTAAAATAAGGGTAATCTTTTTAATTGGCTTCTGTGATGCCTATTGGAATACCATTGTTTCCACCATAATTAAGCATTTCCCAGCTTAATTCACCCATTATAATGTGATGTAATGTTTAGACATAGCAATAATTACAAATCTTGCATGTCTACAAATACACCACTGATCAAAGTAAGACAGTGGCAGCAAGAATAGTGCTGTGTCCACGTGAGACATTAATGAAAAATAATTGGTAATGAATTGATTCAGAACGTTGCTTCTGCCTTTCCACCCCAACTATCATCTAAAGGATAGTCTGCCTATACCAGTAGGGCAGTTTTTATTTCTGTGTTATAACTAGCCCCAGAATTCCATACCGTTGTATTTTCTAGACCTCAGCTTGGTGTGTTATGCACAGATATGCCCTGGATATTTTATCCTGGTACCCATAGGGGTTCAAAATTTAAGAGATTATCTGAACTGTTTGCTTCTCAGTGTGTGTCATGAATAAAGAATGGTTCTAACCCAGCCCACTAAAATGTGTTTGACCTGGAAGAACAGTAAACAAGTAAATCCTGGTAGAGTTACTTGTGTGTTTAAAAGATATTTAATTGTATATTGTGTTGAACGTGAATAAAATCACCAGTCAGGCTCTTGGAGAAAATAGATTGTTCACAGGACTCACTGAAATGCTCTTTCATTTAAAAAGATCTTTAAAATCCTCCATCTTATACTAAGTGTCCAAGTCAGTGCAGATAGCTTGGAGGGCAAGAGGGTACTGTGTTTTCTGAACATGTTATTAAAACGTGTATATTTGCTGAGATATTCCTGACTCACCTTAGCTGCACATCAACATGGCATAGCTGAAGTGCCTTGAATTCAGGGAGCTTATTGCTTATGAATCGCATGGGGAAGAGTTAAAAATAGAGATGAGAATTTTCCAGAGAACACTGATGCCCAAAGCAGCTTTCTGGTCTGCTGAGAGCTGAGCTGTTTTGTGTCCAGGTTAGAGAAACAAAAAATGGGATTCAAAGCCCCTGTAGGAGGATGCATCTGTCCTCTTTGCCAACACCACTCACCCCCAGATGGCTAGTGAGCGGCACAGCCCTGGTTGTGCCCTGCTCTAGTTTGGGGCAGGTGTTCTTTTGAATTTATTTCTTTTATTAAGCCTCTGCGACCGTGTATGCCTTTTCCCCTCTCCAAGAAAAACATGTGCTCACCCTCTGGTTACTGTGTGATGTAATGTGCATTCTCCCTGGCTGGTACCTTGTTTCCACCTTTTTTTTCCCTTGGTATAGGGAGAAGGAAAATTCACTAGTTTTGTGTTTGGTCATTTCAGGAATTTGCCTTTGGGGCTGTTGGGCCAGGCTTTCCTGTAGCCACACAGCTTATCGGTTCTCTGATAGACTCAGCCAGTTCTTGAAAACTGTTGATGCATCTTAGCCTTGCCTGTGGGACAGGGCACAGCTTTAAAAGCTTACCCAAATAGCAGGGATGATCGCATCTTGTTGATTACTAGTGCTGTTAAAATTCTCTGGCTGAGCCAAAAAAGCAGGTGACTATTTCCAAGAACCAAAAGCTGCTGCATACCCGGCCCCAGGTGTTCCATGAAGGTTGGACTCCTTGTGTCATCCCTTTTTACAGTTCATAAATCTTCTGATTTATCATGCCATTTGGGATTCGAGACACGTTTATTAGTGGGGGGATTTCCATTGAAATCAGAGCCTGCTGTAAAGCAGGAGGACGAATCAGGAATTAGAATGGTGTTCATTGTTCTTTGTTAGAAAAGAATCCTGGTTCTTCAGTTGTAGACAAATATTTGCTTTTGAAGAATCTGGGTTGTGTCGGTGGCTTTGTTCACATCCGTGCACTGACACGCTCTCTTGCCTTCTAAGGATGCAGGTGCATGCATTATGCAGACACTTGGATAATGCTTGGAGTCTGGGTGTGTGCTTTTTAAAGGGTGAATACCTTTCTGCTTCCTCCTTCTCTTCTAACTTAGCTCATTTCTATAATGGGACAGATCTTTACCACAAGGAGTCTACATAGTTTCCTAAGAAAGGTGACCCAGGACAAGGGTCCCTTTAGCTATAGCTGGAGATGGCTGTTGCCATGTGGATTTCTTATATTATGTGAAACCAGCATCAGAAAAAGAGGCCTTGCATCTTTTATCTTTCAAAGCCAGTGGATTAGGGAGAAAAGAAGCCTGGACCTCTGGGAAGCCTGCCTGAACCTTGGATTCTTTATCTGTGAATGAGGAGAATAATTCTAATGCTTCTTAAGTATTTGCTCCTGCTCTCACAACCTCCTGAAATGCTGTGAGGATTAAGTGAATTAATGCATGCCAAGGGTCCAGAGTAGTTTTTACCATATAGTAAATGCTCTGGAAATGTTACCTCATGATTCCTGTTTACAGGGGTTTACAGGGGAGGAACATTGAGGCACAGGAGGGCTAAGTAACTTGGCCCGGGGCACGTGGTACATGAAGGGCCCAGGCCATCCTCCACAATGTCTGCCCCCACCCTGTACTGCCTCTCAGGAAAACCACAGCTTTTCACCTGCCAAAAATGGCTGGTTGGTTGAATGGAAAAGGGAATAACGTGTATGGAAGGCATGTGTGTTTAACTCTGGTGCTGAACTATGAGCACTAACTGGTAATTTGCAGTGACAGTTGGGCAGGTGATGGGGAGTCTGGGGTGAACAGGCCCTGATCCCAGGAAGCTACAGTTGAGGGGAGTGGCACAAGCAGTAAACGTACAATTACAGGGTAATAAATGCCAAGGTAAGAAGCTCTCCAGAGGCCAGGAGAGGCCCGAGGAGGGGAGCTCTCTGGAGCTGCGTTGGTGGGGTTGGATGGATAGGAGCAGGTCTCTAGCTGAGTGGAGGTGATCCTTGGGGACATTCTGCAGACCAGCAGGTCCACTGAAGTGTGATGGAGTAGGGATGAGGGAGGAGGGTTGTGCAGATTATGGGGAGCCAGCCTTTACTTATCAGGGCACAAGCCATGTAAATCTTTTTTATCCTGCCTACCTGATTAGCAAAAATTCTAAGCAGAATTCTTACCAGCTTGATAAAGAGTTAAAATATTTTTGTTTTCATAGTTTTGTTTCCTAGGGTGAGAATTAAATACTGAAGGGTCAAAGGGGGAGTTGCCCGGTTTGTTTTGTAAGATTACACAGGGCAGCAGCATGGAGGTGGACTTGAACAAAGGGGGAATAGAGTCTGGGGATCAATCTCAGGTCACTCAGACGTTACGTGATGCAGGTCCCCAGGCAGGTTCCGGGGGTTGAGGGGGTCGTGGGAAGGAGACAGTCGGAATGTTAATGAGGAAGGTGGAGTCGCAGGCCTCTCCGGCTACCTAGCTGGGAGATCTTGGGCAACCTAAGTAGCCTCTCGGCTTTGTTTTCCTGTCTGTGAGGTGGAAAGCATATCTCTTTGATTGGGATGTAGGGGGTGGGATGGATTTTAACCACAGTGGGAAGAAAACTGGGGCGTTTATTTTTAAAACAGAAAGCAGCAGTGATTTGGTAAGAGCAATTTCAACAGACCTGAAATATGTTGCCTGCTGGCTTAATTGGTTTGTTAGGGCTGTTTAGTCACCCTCCTATGATGGATACCAAGTGAATTCTAGCAGATTTATAGTCTTAGGTTTGTATGTAGTATCATTTGCAGAAGAATAAAGTTTCTCATTTGTTCCTCAATTTGGAAGGGTCGTATAGAAATAAGCGACTTTATAAATATCTAGCAACCTTTCACTGCTTTAAAATATTGAAAGGATAAATGATGCTGATGGTGGCTGGCTCTGTATCATGAATTATGGATGCGGCGTGCCCTGGAGTTCTTTATGGCTGTGCATAACGAATCATCTTTTGTTCTAGCTTATTTTCGGTGGTGGTGCTTGTAAAAGAAGAGGTCAAAGCAGATGCATTAAAGAGATCTGTTTGATGCAGGATGATGGTTTCTTGCCGTCCTATTCTGTTAGTTGCTTTTGTTTGTGCTTTGTTTATTCATTATCAAATTGGTCCGCAGTAGGGTAGGATTTGGGGACAGTGGCAGGAGGACCTCCCGTGGAGTTAACAGCTGTGGGTCAGGCTACTGACAAAGCATGGAGCCTGTATATCCCTTGTGGATTCCCTGTGCCTCTAAAGCAGTCCTCTTCCTGCCCCTTCTTCCTCTTAGCTGCACCCTCTTTAAACTCTTCAAGGCAGTGGGGCCCAATGAAGATCTTTATGCTTTGAGTAAAAGCAGTTGGGCCTTAACTACTTTTTAACCTAATAATAAAATAAAATAAATTGAAATGAATTATTAACAAGCTCATGATCTTTTCTCCCACTAATTTTCTCTAGACTCTCAATGCAATTAGAGAGGATTAAAAAACAAGAAGTGCACCAGAAAATTAGTTTGTTCTCCCTGCCCCAATCCCCTGGCAAAGATTCCTTTAGGATCTGAGTAAGGTATCAAAGGTACTGTTTAAAAATTCATACATGAAGTAATGATGACTGTAAGTGGAAACCAATGGTGACATTGCATATTTTAGTCACTCATAACTTTTTCTATAGTGAAAGCACTACCTACCTTATGAGGGCAGAGCCTCCCAGACACAGATGACAGGCCTGGTTCATCTAGAATCAATTAGTCTATCTATGTATTTCATTGTGGTTAGGTGAGCTGTCTCATCTGCCCTAAGATGATCATTTGTGGGGTGATTAGGTGCACATCTCAAAACTGGAAGTGGCTCCAGACTTTGGCTCCAAGGCCCCGGCCACCTGGGGAAGCACATATCTGCTAAGGGCTGGTCCCCATGCATTCGTCAGAGCTCCAGTTTACAGTCAGTTGCAGATTGTTGGGGCTATCCTGATCTGAGAGGTTAATTACAGTTTTTAGCTCATACTAAATTTTTAAAAATCTTTGCAGGAAATATTTAACTCCATTTGCCTATAGTATTAACTAACTAAAAGTCTTAATACAGTGCTCAAGCAGTGAGAAGCAGAATAATGCCTAGACTTAACACACAGGTAGATGTTTGTCAGGATTCACATTCGCTTAATCCTGTATTCACTCAGCAGGAGCACTGTGGGACATCCAGCAGGAATCACCCTCAGAGCCTGTCCTCAAGGACCCTGGTCTAGAAAGGGACATGAGGCTTGAGCACCACTGTGATACATTTAAAGTGAGTCTAGACCCAGTGCCATGAGAATTCAGAGGATAAGGAGACTACTTCCAACTGAGTGGGTTGTGGAAAAACTAGAATTCCACTTGCAAGTGATAGGAAAGGCATTTATGAGTAAAGGAGGTTACAAACGGTCTTTTTTCTTCTAGAGAGATCAGTCAAATCCCTGGGCTTTTAACCTGTTAGCTAAAAAAGTGTAGTAATTCATAATTTTTGAATTACCACTAGCCCATTCTCATGTAACAATACTTTGCATTGCTTTTCAAATCCTGGGATGGAAATAATAACAAAAGAGTAGAAACATTGATTATTTAAATTTTTTTTTCTCTATGTGATACATATAAGGGACATATGTACCTCCATTTATTTTTATGCTATTTTAAGGATCGTTTATTTCTTTGCTATCTTAGGAGCAGTTAAAGGCATACATTTTTAATTTATGCTATACACATGTAACAGAGTTTATATGGTGAAGAAATTTATTGGGCCTACCTACACTATTAATCACTGCAATTTTAATAAAACTGTAGCCTTTGCATTCTCTGCTGGCATGGACTTGAGCTCAGTCCATCTGCTTTATTGTCTTTTTTCCTTCAAGTGAGTCCTGTTTTGTTTCCCCTTCTCTATTTTACTAATGCATCTTAGTAATATAGGAAATACTGTGACTATATTATGCATAGCTATATGCTGAAAGTAGATCATACTAAGTCATTTCTCTCTTTTTGCTCAGTGTCACATTCTAAATTTAATGTTAGTTATTTACAAATGATGGGATTTTACTTTTTAAATTGTCTTGTATCAGATATATTTCTCCTCATTCTCTAAAGAAATCTCTAATGCAAGTAAATTGTACTTTCTTGATTCATGAGTTCATATCATGATTTTATTTTGGGATTCCTCAAGGTAATTGCTTATTCAGGTAGTTCATGAGACCAGAGAGATCCAAGTGGCATTATGAAGATTTTCTATCACGTTCATGGAGTTCTGTCTTCTGCAGAAAATAAATGAAGCAATCTCTGTGACAATATATGGGAGATTGGAGAAAGAGAAGAGAATCAATCAGTGGTCATTTAGGTTCCCTGTTCCTTTTTTCCAGCTCTAAGAGTGGTATTTACTAGGTAACCACAAAGTCCTCTTCTGAGTCCCCATTTAAATGCCTACGTTTTCTCTTCTGAAAAAGCGATGATCAGTTAGGAGAGTGCTTGGGGCAGGCAAAGTGCCTGTAAAGTGGGTAAAGAGCTTCCCCAGTTTCCCTGAGTTTCTTTTTCTATCTTCCTGCTTCGAGAAAGAGCATAATAAAACCACTTCAACAAGGAGTAAAACTTTCCCAAAATTGCCCAGCCACATCCTGGGAGACCCAGCCTTTGAGCATCTTCCTCATCACTTCCGTTTGAGGTGGCATGGTTGGTGCTTCCTGTGTGGAGTGTGAGGAGGTGGGCAGGAGAGGATGTCATCTCTGCAGGTGAGGATGGTCCTTGTCCTCATTGTCCTGTCTTCCCCAGTAAACTAACAGGACACCAGCTGGTCCATAATAACCAGGCTTCTGGCCTTTTTGGACTGTGAAAATTTAGTTTTTCTAAGATACTGGATGTTAATTTTGGGAACAAAAAGTAGTTGTACTAAGTGGCCGTATGGTTTAATGGTGGTAACTTGATTTTTGTAATATGTAATTACCAGGAATTTCAGAGAAGTTGCAGGCAGCTCACCTGGAGCAACGTAAGTTTTGACAGTTGAGTGATAGGAAATTATACTCAACAGCCACTTTTTAATATGCAGAGAAGTTCTCCAGAGAATAATTGATATCATGTGTTATTGGCTGCTTTTTAGCATGACTCCCCTCTCTCAGGGCTTTCCTAGGCTGTGACCCTGGTTGGGTTACAGGCCATCTGCGTTAGGGTAATCCCTACCCTCACCAGCTCCTACACCTCTGTCTCCTTGCCCATTTTTAATTGTAGTATCCAGTTTCCAAGTATTGCCCTTTGAGTTTAGTTTCTTGAAGGAGAGCCAGGTTTTATAAGGCAGTAGTTTCTAAGCTTCTCATTTTGTGAAACATTGTTTGAAACTTAAAAAAAAAAAACCAAAAATCTAGGTGGACTCCTAATTGATTTGTTTGGAGACTAGGTTTTGTTCTGTTTTGTTTTGTTTTTTAAGTAACTAATTCATACATAAAGCCAAAAGAATTCTCAAGTAATCTTTTGGATGAGAAAAATTTTAGCATGTGTTATATAATTTTATGGTATCTCATCTCAGTTCTTGTTTTTCTTTCCTCCTTCCCTCCAATCGATAGAACAGAATATATATATATTTTTTTTTAATTAATATATATTTAATTAATTTTTGACAAAGGTACAAAAGCAGTTCAGTAAGGGAAGGGTAATAGTTCCAACAAACAGTGCTGAAACAATTAGATATCTGTATTTATATAAATGAACCTTGACCCATACCTCACACCATACACACAAATTAACTTGAAATGAATAATAGATCTAAATATAAGAGCTAAAAGTGTAAGATTTTACAAAGAAAGCATAGGAGAAACTCTTTGTAACCTTTGGACAGATGAAGATTTTTTTTTTTAGTACAGAAACTATACAAGAAAAAATTTGAAATATAAGACTTAATGAAAATTAAAAACTTTTGGTCTTCAAAAGACTTGTTAAGAAAATGAAGGGATAATGCATAGTTCAGGAGAAAATATTTGCAAAAAGTAAGTCTGATTTAAAAAAAAAAACAACAAGAAAAGCAAAATTCTTACAACTCAATAATGATAAAACCCAGTTTGAAATTGGGCAAAAGATTTGAATAAACATGCCCCCAAATAGAATATCTGAATGGCAAATCAGCATATGAAAAGATAGCAACATCATTAGTCATTAGAGAAACGCAAATTAAAACCACACTCCCTAGAATAGCTAAGATTAAAAGAACTGACCATACCAAGTGTTGGTGAGGATTTATAACAGCTGGGGCTCTCCTGCATTGCTGTTGGGAATATAAATAGTATAGTAACTATTGGAACCAGTTTGGTAATTTTTTATAAAGTTAAATATCCATTTACCATACAACTCAGCAACTTCTTTTCTTGATATTCATCTAAGGGAAATGAAAATCTATGTTTAAAAAAAGATTCATACAAAAATGTTCATAACAGCTTTTTTCATAATGGCCAAATATTGGAAGCAACTTGTCTCGTGAACAGATAAACAAATCATGGAATATAATTTAGCAGTGAAAAGAAACGAACTACTGATAAAACAATATAGGTGAATATCAAAAGCATTATGTTAAGTGAAGGAAGTCAAACACAAAAGAGTATGTACTTTTGTATCTGAATCCCTTATAAGAAATTCTAGAAAGGCAAAACTGCTATAGTGATGGAAAGCAAATCAGGAGTTGGGGGAGGGTGGGAAGGGAATGGACTACAAGGAAACTTTTTTTGGGTGATGGAAATATTCCACATCATGATTGTGGTGGAGGGAACAAGACTGGATACATTTATGAAAAAGCATCAACTTCTACACTTAAAATTAGTAAATATTATTATATGTAAATTATACCTCATTAAAGCTAATTTAAAAGATAAGTTCTGATGAAAATAATTCCTTGGATATCTTGAAACAAGTTTTTTCACATTAACATGGTATGTGCCTTGTGATTCTATCCTTTGTATATGAATATTTTAAAAGTGGAACATATTATGAAGATATAGCCAGATTTTCCACCTTAGTTTGTGTGATTGGTTATATTCTGTTAGGTTAAGCCACATGAAATTGTTGATGTTCAGTTATTTTTGACCTTCAAAAGTAGCGATTTCCTATGGTTCAACTAACAGAAGAAATTTTGTTTGCTTTCTAATTAACTGGAAAGACTTTTGGCAATGGTTACAGCTCAAGATTATGTGGCAAGGGTCAGATTTCAAGGGTTCTGTAAGCCAAAAAGCCTAAATTTTTGTTCTAAGTTATGCATGTTCTTTTCTTTCATTTGGCTTTTTCAGTTCAGTAAATGTTTCATGTATCTCTAGTGCTTTTGGGACATTCTACTTGGAATACAGTGGGTGGATATTAAGATGAGTTTGTTGACCTTGCCTGAAAGAATTTAGGTGATCAAATTAAAAGAAATGTATAGACTTTACCATACTCTCGATGTGAAATTCAACTCTTGGTCCTTGTTGTCTCCATTGTAGTCATTAACAGAAGGTATCTGGATTTTTTTTTTTACTGAAGAAACAAGTACTTGTGGATGTGTATACATGTGAGCCTGAAGAAAAAATGGAAACAAGACCAGTAGTCTGCCAAGAGCAAGCGTCTCTTTACATTTTTCAGGGGAAGTCTGTATAGTTTGCCTTTACTGAGTGGATGACCTCACTGACTCTTCCTTTAGTTATTGGTTAACTGTATTGAGCCATTAGTCATAAGTGAAATGATCAGTGCTTAAGGAGAGTTGCTTCTAGGTATCTCTGTGGCCTTTTGTTTGGAGTGCAGAAGATGTGGGGAGAGTGGCTGTCACTTCATCCTAAGACTCAATTTTGTTGTTTGCTGAGATGGTGACAGGGGCCACACTCAGCATCAAATGAAGAACCGTTTAGAAGGAAACTTCTAAAAACATATTAAGAGAATTCAGTACACCTGTGTGTCCAGGCTGGTCAACTCAATGCCCTGTTTTCCTAGGTTTCTGAATGGAGACCCATCCAAACCAAATGGAAAACAGTGGGATGCATGCTTTACGTTTCCTAACTCTGGTGTTTCATCCTTCTCTTTTTCTAAATAAGTCCAGGCGACTGAGAGGGCAGGTGGCTATTTTTATGTGGAGTGAAGCTATCCTAGCAATCAGAGATGAGGTTGTTGGTCGCTGACACATAGCACATGGCTATTGTTTTTTGGACCTCTGCCCCAAAAGATCGCGTACCCAAGAAATGATGTTATGTAAGTAGGGTGGGTTTCCATGTTTTGTTCTGTGCTCTCTTTGTGGGATCTCACTTCTGTTTGTGTTCCCTCTGACAGTAGCCTTTGCTCTTGATCAAGGATTTGCAGTTGTGAGAAGGAGCTGGCCTACCCACATTAGGCAGTTCCCTAGTTTTCATGGTGGCATTGTGGGGCAGTGGAAGACAGTACTGGCTTTGGAGACAGCCAGATGTGGTTTCAGATCCTAGATCTTCCACCTAAGGTATATAATCCTGGGCGAGTTACTTAATTTTGAGCTGCCACTTTCCTTATCTGAAAAATGGGATTAATACTGATGTCACTTAAAATTGTTGAAAAATAGGCACTAAGTTAAGTGCCGATATTCTTTTTTAAATGTTCTTCTTAAAATTATCATGTAGTAAAATTGATTTTTTTGGCATACAATTCTATGAATTTTAACTCGTGTATGTTCATATAATCACAGCAATCAGAGTACAGAAAAATTCTGTTACCTCCAGAAAACTCCCTACTGTTGACCCTTTATAATCTCACCCTTCCTCTATGACAAGGACTTGTTCTTTGAACAGGGCCTTGGGGTATAAATTATGCTTAATTTATATTTATATCACCCCAAACTTAGGGAAATCTTTAGCTTATGATAAAACAAATACATGCATATGTCAGGAATCACCTTTCTCAATGTGGCAGGAGAGTGTGTGTGTGGGACAGTATGTGGGGTATTTCTTCTCCCATTGCCCGTTTCTCAACATAATTCTGCACATTGGAAAAGCTAAACTCCAGAAAGTCTAATTTCAAAAGTACGTCCTTTGCTTTGAGATTCTTTCTAATGAAATCATACACTGACATGAAATTGAACGAAGTTGTGTTATGTACCATATTTAACATTGGCTCCAACCAAGGTTGTAAAATAGGTACTTTGTCTATAAAAATCCCTCCATCTTTTGAGGCAATCAGAGTTCTCTGAAAAATGATATTGCCCTTAGGTTACTTGTAGTCTAATTTAAGAGACAAAACTAAGGACACATTCCTGTCCCTTATGAGTTGAATTGCAGCCCCCGCCACCCCCCAAAAAAGGTATGTTGGAGTCTTAACTCCCAGTATCTCAGAATGTGACCTTATTTGGAGATAATCATCATAGAGCTAAAACTGAGACCATTAGGGTGGGCCCTAACCTACAAGGCTCGATGTCTTTTAAAAAAAAAGGGCAAATGTGGACTCAGAGACACGCACACAGGGGAAAAAACCATGTGAAGAGAAGGCAGAGAGTGGGGTTCTGCATCTTCAAGCCAAGAAATGCTAAAGACTGCAGCGAACCACTGAAGCTTGGGGAGGGGTACAGAACAGATGGCCCCTCACCACTCTCAGGAGAACCACCCTGCCAGCAGCTTGATCTTGAGCTTCCAGCCTTGGGAACTGTGACAAAATACATTTCTGTTGGTTAAGCCATCAGTTTGCAGTATTTTGGATGGCAGCCCTAGGTCATTAATACACAGTCCTGAATAAAAATGGTATTTTTAAGTGGCAGCTTCTTTGTGTATAGGGAGAAAGGACACTGGTGTTCGGTAAATTTAGTCTTGGTGCTAATGACCACTCGGTATATGACATGGACGTTTCCTGGGGCTGACACTTCCAGGTGTGGAACCTGGTACTCTCTTGACTCTTAAAAGAGGTTTTTAACATTATTGTCATGTTCACCTCTCTTCTGTCGTTCCCTCAACCTCATCTCGCTCCCTTTCTCTTCCCAATTCTTTTTCCTCTCTCATGAGTGCCTAATCTGCATCCCCTGGAAGCCTGCTTCCTCCTCCTCCTTTTGCTCTCCTCAGATGCCTTTTCACTCATGGCTGCACAGGGACGATGTGAATCAAATGGTATTGTACCTTCATCGAGCCCTCTCCCTTGACAGGAGGAAATCCATGATTGATAGGTGTTTAGGGGTGACTGCTTCTTAAGTGATTATGTTTTTGTTCAAGAAAACTCCCATCAGATACCAGCTTGAGCTCTAGACAAGACTCTGCTTTACATTTTTTAAAAATGTGATATTTGAAGATCCAAATTCATAGGGCATATTTACATAATCCACTTAAAAATTCCCAGATCCCACTGAGACCTCCAGACCTTTCCACCTTTATATTATCTTCCAACCCCACTCACATCCTCACTTCCTCACTCAGTTTAAATTCCATGATCTATTCCTGACTATTCATCTCAATTCCCTTAGTCCAGTTTCCTTGCTGCACAGGCATTTTGGCATTCAGGTATTTGAATGTAGCTGCAGAAAACAGCCACACTGAATGGTTTCATCCTCTATTGCTCTTCAGTGCCTCTAAGCTGTGTGCACTGTCCCTTATCACAGCTGAAGGAAAAGGGACAGGTCATGAGTTCAGAGCTGCAGTTAATCTCTGGGCTAAGTTCTGAGGACCTCAGACTCACTGATCTCTAAACTCCCGGCCAGTGTGGACCCTGTGGTCTGTGCATTAGAGCCGTGGTTCCCAAAGTGTTTTGTGTAGATTATCAGTCCCAGGAGATCCTCTGAAAAAGGGCTTCTAGTCAAATTATTTTCAGAAAAGCTGTATTTTGTAGAGCTGTTTTTGAAAAGCACTGAGAATCTTAGCTTATTAGCATATGAGGAAGCCTCTGAAAAGTTCCACAGCTAACAAATGTGGTGAGCCTTGTTTAAGCAAGCATTTCTTCTCATACTTATGTGACCATAGAACTTGTGTGTCTATGTAACACTTGTTAACAACCCCCAGAGTTGGTGTCATATAGAATACACTTTGAGAAATGCTGATAGAGAAATCTTGCCCACATTTACCACCATCCCTTTTTTTATTCAGAAAACTGTATCAGTTATGGATATTTTCACTTTCCCTATACCTATTTGGATCTGATCCATGAGCATTTTTCTTATTACAATTTTAGTGAAGTGCAATTGACATACAGTAAACGGCACATATTTCAAGTGTATAGTCTGATGTGTTTTGAAGTATATGTATTCCCGTGAGATCATCACCACTATCAGGATAATGAACATATCCACCACCACAAAAGGCACAGGCGTTTTTCATATAATTGTAATCATGGTGTCATGTAATCGTTTTAAGTAGCACTGACGTAGTCTGTAGCTTTAAGTCCCAGCTGAAAAAAAAAAATCTCAATATTGAGCCCTTCTTAGCCTCCAAAACTGGATGGGCCATTTAACAGAATTTTCTTATATACCAAAGCATAATAAAAAGGTGTGAACATTTTGATATAATTATATTTAGATGACACAGGGACATCTGAGTCTATTTCCTTCACTATGAAAAGACTAACACTATTTCATAGAGATATTGTAAGGATTCAGTAAGATACTAAAAAGTTTAAAATGCAAAACTCTGCCTGGCACATTGTAGGCAATTAATGAACAATTTCCTTCCTTTCCTTCCTGGTTCTTTGACCACTCTCTACGCTTCCCAGTTCAGATACTAGACACATGGCTGTTGCTCTGGTTGGGTCAAGTGTTGTTAGGCTCAGAGGTTGGGAAATGACCCAGGTCAGTATACATCGCTCATTGTATTGAAGCATTTTGTTTGAGGCAGCTCAGGTATTCAGATCATCTTGGTTTTTCTTAATCTGTTTGAAAATATTTTTACCAAAATTTGATGTTGGTGGATTATTGACAGCAGTTTGTATGTGTCAACAAGTGGGGCATTTCAGCAGATGGAACTTGCCTGACTGTAGAGGAAAACTTGCTTTAGGTTTTAGGCACTTTTAAAGTTAGTTTGTAGCAGGGAGAGTATCGCTTAGTGGTAGAGTGGGTGCTTATCATGCAGAAGGTCCTGGGTTCAATCCCCAGTACCGCCTTTAAAAGAATAATAAAATAAAATTAGGTTGTAACTGTCAAGTTTTGTTAGGTTAACAGATAGTTAAAAGTCATATACATCTATTGAGTTTACAAAATGGAAGAATGATTAATTTTGAACTCAATTTTAATTAAAATTATTATTAGAATTAATTTCTCTATTTTAATTCATCTCACTTGGCAGTTATCTATACCCAGGTTTGTTTTTAATTTTATGTACATACTACTTTCATATTATATATACACAACTTATGTGTATATATGTTTTTAATCATACATTACTTTTACATATTATTAAATGTGGTTGAGGTGACTAGACCATTTGTGGCTGAATAAAGTAAAGAAGAAAGTATCTAAAACCAGAAAATTCTCATGTTTATTTTAAGGCAGAAAAAGTTGACATATGTTGGCTTGAAAGATATCTCATTATGGAGTCAGAGATCTGAAAGGGGTATTAAATTAGAAGCAAGCCCATTCTGGGTTGGTTAACCAATGTAAGTAGGGTTCACTGTTTAATACTTAAACAGTGGGGCCACATCTGGAATTTATTTATTGATCTTTCATGAACTTTCTGTTTAAACTTCTATTGCTTTGAATTGATAGGTTTTTTTTTCCACTTTGTTTAGTGGAATGAACTTGTTTTTGGCTTTTTTACGATTTTTTTTTTTAGAATTTGGCAGTGCTTTCCAAAATGTTTCCTTCTGTACTTCCTCCAAAACAAAATTATAAACAGGTTGGCTTCTTTTTTGATAAAGTATGAAATAGTGTTTTTACTTTTCTGACTTGCAAAAGTGTCTGGTTTCAAGTAAGTTTTAATGTTAGGCCTTGAAAGATGAGAACTTGAGTTCTATTCATTTCTCTTTATCACCTAGGGAATCATATTGGCTGTTAGCAAAGTGTGTAAGCAGAGCCAGGTGCCTGCCAGGTTCCCTGTGTGCAGTAATAAACCAATGAGTGCACGTGGTAGGGAATCTGGCCCATAGGCTTGAAACTTCATGGATGCCATCCATTAACTCATGAACATTATAAGGTCTGTGCTGAGGGCCAAGACGACGCTCAGTGCCGGGAATGCAAAGATGAATAGGCTTGGAATAAAAGGCCAGTTTCATTTTTTAAAGTGTTAGTATTTTCAGTACTGAACTATGAGACCTTGTGAGTAAAATAATACAAAGCTAATTACCCAATTTTAAGTCCTTGAATTGTCTTTGGTGTGATGTATGTGATATAGGTTTCCCACCGATGGATCCCAAAGCCTGACCTAATGCACTTGGGAATGATCATGCCCTCTTTCTGTCACCTAAGGCAATTCCAGCAGGAAATAGATACACACCACCTATTTCGTACCTTCCTGGCTTCCTTTTGCTCTCTCTGCTATGATCTCTAAATCAAGGGGAAATGGAGTGATTCTTCACGAAAAGGTGCGGGTGACTTCTAGGCCATAGCCGTTTCTGTGCCAGGCCATGCAGATCACGCCTGCCTGGGTGCCCTCTGAGAGCAGCGTTAGCTGGGCAGGTCTGTCTGGCACTGTCCTTGCCTGACCCCACCTGACCAGTCAACTTTGTGCGTTGCCCAGCTCCTTGGCCACTGCTGCCAAAGACAGCTTGAGATATAAAAGGAGAGTTAGTTTTCCAAATATGGGCTCCAAACCTTCCTTTCAGAGCTGTGCTCATGAGCAGAATGTGGGGAATCCTTCATCTCAGCAGAAATGGGGAAGACTGTCCCCTACACTGTATTTGAAATAGACTCTCAGGCTGTGCTGGCTCTCCAAGCTCAGTGAGGAAGAGTATTTGGTGCTGTAAACAACTCAGTTTATTCTCTAATCTGTGTTTTCAAATCTGTTTTATGGATGGTATCCTCTAAGTCCCTCCAGATTACCTTGACAGTAACTTGCTTCAGGTGCAAATAATGGCAGAAAGCAGAATGAGTGTTCTTCACAATTGTTCAGGTTTGGGGTTTACACTTGAAGGTGGTGTGGCATTGGTAACATTCGGTTCCTTATCCAGATGACCCTTACTGAGCAGCCGCGTGCAGGCCACGGTGCGCTCTGCTTTTGTGTGGGTTGTTGTCAGGTTAGCAGCATAGCTCTGGGTTAAGGAGAGAAGTCCTTAACTCCTGGAGGTGTTGGAAACTTCAGCTTAGCTTGGGGTTTGCTTCTTACTGTGGATGTTACTCCTGAAGGAGGAATGGTGGGTGATGGTCAGTCAGGGACAAGCACTTACCAAGTTCATGAATCAGGGTTATAGAATCTGGAGAAGGTAGACTCTAGAATAAAAAATTCCGTAATGCTTACTTTCATTGTGAAGAGTAGGGATATTTGTGTCCTAAGTTAGGATGTAACAGCTCCTCTGCCTGTGTTTGCAAAGTACTTGCACCTCTGATCCTCTCTGATAACCTATATTGTTCTGGTTCTCACCAGACTGAGCTCCGGGGCGTTGGATGTCGTGTCTTATCCATCTTTGTTCTTCTAGGCCCTAGTGCAGAACCATCAGGGTCACCAGATAAAATGCAGGGTGCTCAGTGAAATTTGAATTTCAGGTAAACAACAACCAAGTTTTATTCTAAGTATGTCTTATATATACATATGTTGTTAAATTTTAATTTTAGATAAGCAATAAACAATTTTTTAGTATAAATATGTCCCATACAGTGTGCAGATTTAATTGGCCTTCTTGTATTTTTATTTGCTAAATCAGGCAACCCTATATAATGTCTCTTATTTAGAAACTATTTTTTTGAACCCAAATAGGTATAATTCTAAAATGTGACCGCACTAAAGGAAATCAAGGTGTTCACTGGGCTTGTAGAATGGGAATTGTAAAAGGAGTAATGACCCCCTTTCACGAATAGCACTTGTGAAGATGGACCACTTCACCTACAACTGCGTAGCCTTGGTGATAGAAATATGTAGCCAGGACCTGAATTAATGGATTTGCTAGTGCTTCTGACCTTCTCTGAGCCAGGCACTCCTAACCTAAGTTTTTAATGTTAGTAACAAGTGGCCATTTTGGGAGATTATGCACATTAACTAATAAAATTTTTGTGTGGGATTATGGAGTTGTGATTAAGAGACACCGGCCTCCTGCTCTGTTTCTGCTCTTTCTCTTCATCTCAGTACAGCTCTCCAGTGCTCCCCTTCCTTCCTGAGGAATGGGAAGGGGCAGGCAGGATAGGAGTTGGTTATCTGCTGAGCTAGAGGGAGATCACTTCACAGGATATGTGAGTGTGTATGTGTGGGTCGGTGTATATCCACAGTTTAACTACATAAGCAGGAGTGGATGGTAAATCCCCATTTTTATAGTAGGAGAAAGTGGAGCAGGTAGCGATGAAGTCAGGGGCTTGAGAGCAGACACTAGGCTGAGTCAGGCAGTTGCTGTTGCCAAGAGAAGAATTGGGACCTCCTTCCTCCTTTGAGTTAAATGGGTTTTTTTAAGGCCATCTTTCCATCCACAAAGTCATACTTTGAAATAGGTCTGGGTATAAATGTTTTTGTGGAAATGTAAAACAGTTCTGACCTAAAGCATTTGGAAGTAAGGACTCATGCCTTTCTCCCAGAATGTAAATTTGACTCATTAGGGCTAAAAACAGTTATAGCCTAATATAAGAACCATTTAACAGACTTTGTTCTGGTGTCACCCAAATTAGAGCTTCACATGGTGGAGAATGCCCTGTTGGCTCTACTCTATTAGGGAGAGCAAAAATAGAATACTTTTTCTCTAGACTTGAGAACCAAATCAAGGTATGGTTATTAAAAGCATCAGTGGCAAATGGCCATGGAAGTTGGAATCTCAGCCCTAACGAAGGGCAGTGCTGTCCTGAGAGCACAGAATTTGCAAAGAAACAAAATACTCCCTCCCATTGGTTTTGAAGCCCTTGAGAGCAGCAGATGCTGGATAGAAAACTGTGTGTGGTATGTTTTAAGCAGTCATGTAGTAATGACGTGGTTAACATACCAGGCACTCCTGAAACCTCAGCTCTCTGGGTATGAGGAGGCTCACGTGGTCGCGGGACCGGGCACCCTTTGACTAGAAGCTAGCATCCCCCCCCCCCCCCCGCCCCGTGTCTCTAAAACTGGGCTCTGTAGGTGTTCTTCAACATCCAGCCCTTAGCAGGGGTCTTAATTACCTGGAATTTACACTTAAGCTTCAACTTTGCCCAGAGAACATATTTTCTCTCCATCACTGAGGACTTACTGAGAATGGAGGACACGGTGATCACTCTCGAAGTCTCACAGGCCTGAGAACCCTTGTTTTATGGCAGGCATTGAAACTTCCTATTTTCCATTTACCTTAGTTTTAGCATTACTGCTAGTGTTTTGCTCAGATTAACTTCCTGCATTTGTTTTTGTTTTAAGTGCATTCTTTGGTTAAAGTGTTACAGAGTGAATGGAAAGAGAAAACTAAGGCAAGAGAAAGGAGTACACTATGAAAGCATAGGGTTTTGTTTCCAGTTGTGTTTTGCAGCAGTAGCTAAGTACTTTACACTTTCTAGTCTCTGACTGTTTCACGGCACATTAAAACTCCATTTTTGAAGACTGTGGTTAAACTTTAGACAGCAGTTCCTCACACAGAGTTAGCAGAGGCTCTCTGGGGGACTCCAGACCTCACGTCTTGGAGGGTTCTGCACCCATGCATTCATGGAGTGTTTGCTTGCTGACTGTCCATCGTGTTCCCTGAGACCCAGTGTCCCCACCTGCTAGTGTAGTACTCATTTCAGTGACAGAAACTTGGGAAATATTAAGTACTGGGAAAATATGACATACCAATATTTGGGATCAGATGACAAAATCTAGTTCCTGTTAATCAGACACCCAAGTCGAAATCATAGCACAAATGAAAAGTGCAGATTCTTGTCAGCAGAATTGGGCATCATGAAAACAACCAAAGCGTAATGAAAAAGGGAAGCAAACCTTGTACTTTTAATTGCTGTACTTCATCTAGCTCTGGAATTTTCTTCTAAACCCTTGAGGAAAACTTACATATGTAACCCTGGATAAGACTTTTGGGTTATGAAGTACAGAGGTGCTCTGTAAGGAAAAGCTGATTGGTGATTGGTTCCAAGGGTGGTAAAATCGTTGATGGAATTGTCTGAATGTATGTAGAACCCACTGAAGGAGGGAGTGGCTAGTTGGGGAAGAAGAAGAGTTCTGCTGAGGTCACATGAGTGTGAAGGGCTAGGTGGGTTGATGTGTAGTGTGGGGGCCTGGGAATTCAGGGTCTTCTGATGTTATTTCTATTAATAAATTCTGTAACTTTGGGCATCTCAGCTTTTTGGTTCTGTCTCCTAATCTTCAAAGGGAGGGGCTGGATTAGATGATCTTTAAAGTCTCTTCCAGGTTAAAAATTCTGCTCTCACTTGGAAATACACTGTTAGGAAAATAATCAGCTCTGTAGTCTACTTTTCTAATATGGGAATTATTTTCAGGTTGGGTATCAGCAAAAATACTGTTACTAATATTTTATAAAATGTATAAAGTGGGAAATGATGAGTGTGTCTTGTCATGCCTGGGTTTAGCTAAGCTATTTGTTTTTCAGTTAATGAAAGAGAACTTTAAGTGACTATTCACTTTTACCAAAGTGCGCAGATGAGAGTTAATAGTTCATAAGTGTTAACTGGTTTAATAGCTGATGATTGCCACTGGATGTACAATTTTACAGTCTAATTTTTAGTTTTGGGAGCCTCAAACTTAGTCAAGAATAGATGATCATAAAATCATCTTCCCAAGAACAGGCATAGTACTGGCTTTTCACTGTTGCTCACAGTGAAGATTTCAAACACTTTGTTAGGTTGAGTTAATTTAATTTCCTTTGCTTTTCTAAAAGTCTCTAGCATCCTGAGAAAGTCTAGTGGCTTCTTTAGAGACCTGGCTGCTTTCTGCCTCAGAGTATTTAAGGAAAGTGCATTTTCTCAAGATGGAATTTTCCCTGGGTCATACCAGGCAATTAGGGCTTTGAGCCATAAACCTTCTCCTAGGGTTTGGTTCCCTCTGAGAGAAAGGGCAAGGAGAGAACTGCACCCTTGCTAGAAAGTAAAGCTTATCTGCCCTTACCTGTTTGCAGTTTAAAGAAAGGAATCATTTATCTATACAAAAGCATAGCGCCCCCGACCACAATAAAGCAGCCACTTGGGCGTCTCACTTTGCATCCAGGAGACACAGATGCATTTTCAGCCCACACAGGCTCTTTTGGTGCCAAATTTGGGCTGAATTCTGAAGGGAACCATAAAGGTATCAATGTGCGACTGGGTAAATATCTTTATAGTAACACCACATTCTTCTTACTGATATATGTATAAAAGTAAAACTAGAATATAAAGATCTAGAGAATAGAATATGTAAAATATTACTATTAGTAATGGGTTTTATTCTATATTATGTTACTATATTACTGTATCATTATAGTAATATGACTGATGTAGAATTATGTATACACTTGTATGTATAGATAGATAGTATATGTACACATACATATGTGGGTAGATGAAGGAATAAAAATCAGTGAACTGTGAACTTTCAGAGTTAACCGTTTCAGAATGCTATGTTTTCAGCTATGTACCTTTACCATGATATTTAGTGGGGAAATGCTAAATTCAGTCAGTCTGTGATTTAAGAGGAACAGAAGTAAATCTCCCTCTCACTTTCGGCAGGCAGGGGGAGGGGGAGGTTGTTTGATTTAACCACTTTCTCCCCAACCAGTTTCACGTGTGGAGGCCCACACTGCATGGTAGTTGTGTGGACATTTAATTTTTTGTGTTAAGTAGCCTGTGGGCTGGTGGCTTATTCTGGTTGTCTGCATTTTTCATTTATTTCCTTAAAAAAAAAAAGTCCTAATGTAAGGACAAAAAGGTTTCTCAGTTCTCTGTTGAATATTTTACTTACTTGTTAAAAATGATTATCCAGCTCTGTTATTAGTCAGCAAGCTTCCCATCCTCTCACGAAGTATTTCAGTATCTCAGTTTTCAGTTGAACAATGAGGGGGTTTTGAGCTTCCCAGAGAGTTCTGTACTGTTATACGTGTGCCTCTTTGTGTTAATGGCTTTCACTTTTATTCCTTTGCTTGAGAGGGAGAAGGAAATGAAATTGGATGACTTTTTTTTCCATGCTGCAGCCTGACCGGCTCTTTATGAAATGGGGAGGAGAGTCACTCCCTCGAGATGGCTCACATGTTCAGCTGTGTGTAAATTGGGGTCAGAGTCCTTTCTCTGAAGACTGGGAGGAGTGCTATTATAATAAGTGTGCTGGAAATGATTAAAGGTAAAAGCATGTAGGACACAAGTGGCCACTTCAAGCCTTTTGGTGGCAGGTGGGACACCCTCTGAGTACAGCTGAAAGAGACTGAGGAGAGAGGGATTTGGCAGCGCAGCCCCGGCCGTGGGGACAAAACGCAAGTCCTCAGAATTTCCAAGCAGTTCGGTTCCATCAGTGTTGGGTTGTGTCTGTCTTTGCTCACCGTTTATCATGGGCTGGGGGAAGATCTCCACAGATAGGAAGGGGTGTTAGTGTACTGCTGAACATCCTTCCTGTGTGTGCCGTGCCAAGTCTGCATCCCCTTGGTATCTACGGATGTTTATCTTAAGCATGACTGTGGTAGGAGGTTGAGGTTACGCAGCTCTGCGGGCTAGACCGAGTATTGGTTATACTAAGTAGGTGATGCCATCAGAGGACGGAGTGACTTAGCCTGCTATCTGAAGTGGTTGGGAATGAAAATATGCCTTTCACTGTTTATGATCAGGAAGAACTTTAGTCAATACACATTTTTCGGGAGGCCTAGAAAGTGCGGGGAATTTACTGCAAAATTGGTTTATGCAGTGAAGTATCTTCACTTGGGTAGTTAATACATGACAATTTTAAATATAGGTCATTTTTATTTCTTAGTATATAACCACTACCTGTCTTACCAATAATGAATTCCTATTCTTCATATTTTTTTCTATCATTTAAATTAATCCTATCTACTTTTGAAAATCTCTCTCAAGACATTTCTAACGAGCTTATTGGAAATAAAAGCCCTGTGGCTGTTCCTTCCAGAGACAGTAAAACACATTTATTGTCAATTCATGAAAGGAGAAGAAAATAAAAATCACTTGTAATCTCACCAACACTATGACATTTGGGAAGCCAATGGGAGTTTCTGAGCTGAGAAATACCACAGAGGGTGTGTGGTGAATAGGCAAGCAAGGAGGGGAAGCGGGGAGGGGAGGTAGGACTGGTGCAGTACCCAAGTAAGAAACAGTGGTAGCTCGGAATCCACCCTAGCAGTGGTGCTGCTGGGAAGTGACCAAATTCTAGATCTGATGGGAAGATAGCTGAAGGGTTTGTTGATAGGCTCCAGGTTATGAGAAAAAGAAGTAAAGAAAGACAAAAGGTTTTGGCCTGAGCAACCAGAATCTAGAGTTGCCATTTATTGATCAGGGAGAGGAGGAAATTTTAATGGGAAAAATCAAAAGTTGAGTGTGGGCCCTGTATCTTTTTTTTTGTTGTTGTTGTTGTGGTGGTGCTAATTAAAAGCTTTTATTGTTTCATTCAGTCTTTTCCATGCTTTTCCACAGGGATACCTGTGCTTTTATTAATAAATCTCAGGTCAACACTGAGATTCAGATAGGGAAACATGAAGTCAAGGAAAGAAAAATTGAGGGTTAAGATCAGAACAGGCCAGTGAGGAAAAGCATCTTCAGGAGCTTGATATGATCCCCTGCAGGAGGGTCTTATAAAAGGCAATTTAATTAAATTGTAGGCTTCTAATTGAGAGCCGTTTTCCAGACAGCCTCACAGATGCCGTTTACAATATTTTGTTCCTTCTTCTGGCTCTAACTGGGTGGGCCCCCACATTTGGACTTTGCTACTTGCTATATTGCGTGCATGATGGGGCTAAGAGTACTGCAAAGGAGTATGGATTTTCCCGTGGGTCATAGATGGATCAATTCTAATCATCTTTCCAATATTGGTTTGCCCTGTGAAAGTAGCTTTTTTTTTTTTTTAATGGAACTGTTTCTGACTTTTACATGAACGAACCTAGGACATTCCATTATTTGCTCAGCTGATCATGCCTGAGAAACAATGGCAATTTTGAAGCAGAATGTTAAAAACAAAATCCACTTTATTTTCTTTGCATATGGCTAAAAGCAGGCTGGTTTAAATCTCTATCTCTAGCTTTAAGGAAAAAAGAACATATGTACCTTCAAAATACTGAAGGAGGCTACTTACTCCATTTAGAATGTCCCCAGAGTCTTCCTCTTATTCGAACTCAAATGAAGTTTTTTTCCTTCCTCCTTCATCTTTTGTTATTGCTGTTGTTCAGAACTTCACCCAAGAGTTGCTTTGTCATTCTTAGTGAAGTAAGCCAGAAAGAGAAAGAAAAATACCCTATGAGATCGCTCATATGTGGAATGTAAAACAGACAAATAAACAAACAAAACATAAATACAAAACAGAAACAGACTCATAGACATAAAATACAAACTTTTGGTTGCCGAGGGGGCGGGGGGTGGGAAGGGATAGACTGGGATTTCAAAATGTAGAATAGATAAACAAGATTATTCTGTATAGCACAGGGAAATATATACAAGATCTTACAGTAGCTCACAGAGAAAAAAATCTGACAAAGAATATATATATGTTCATGTATAATTGAAAAATTGGGCTCTACACTGGAATTTGCATTGTAAAATTATTACAAATCAATAAAAAATGTTAAAAAAGAAAAGAAAAAAAAGAATTGTTTTGTTATGCTGGTAGTATTTGGGCCTTCCTTTAAAAATAAAGCAACAGCCCAAAGTGCCCAGTAGAACTTAAATTTGCTTATTTGGCAGTTTTGGAGCATCCCTATGTGCCAGGCACTGTGTCAGGGGCTGGGGATGAAGCAATGACAGGCAACACCTGTCAGGAGTTGAAAATCTAGTTGGGTGTGTGTGTTGGGCAATCAGTAATCCAGTATCCAAATATATGAGTAAAGCTTTGAGTAAGTATCAGGAGAGTCAGGTCATGCAGGGAGTGATGGGCAGTGCCTGGGGTTATCTGAGAAGGAGGCATCTGAAGCTGAGCTCTGACCTCACACCAGCCTCCTCATTTATAACAGAGAGAGTGGGTGGAGGTCATTCCTGCCTCTGCAGATTTAGAGCATCTTAATTGTGTAGTTCTAGCTCTTTTCATGTAAGAATCTGGTGCAAGAGTCCTGCTAATTTTAAACAATGACAGGAGTGATGTATATGACCGTGCATATTTTATTTGTATTTTTGTAAAGAAACATGGTTAAGTGTGAACACAGTCCTGTTTGAAGAAGGCGGTACTATTTCCTAAAGGAAACAAATAGCGCATTTGAAGCTTGCCTCTGATGAGAACATCTGTGGGTTATTTTTCCCATTTTTAAGGGAGTAATATGGGGACAATGATTCTATGACTTGGAGTCATATCATTTTTAGGGCTGAAATGGAGGAAACTTTGGGGACTATGTAGTCTGATTTCTCCCATTTCTCTGAATGACAAAGCTGAGACAGACAAGCTCTGCCCCGGGTTTCCCTGCCAGTTAGGGGACGGGCTGGTGCTGCAGGCCAGGGTTCTTTTCCTCTCCATCCATTAGACTTTTCCATGGGATTAGAATCTGTGTCTCCATGTTCCTGCAGTCAGAATCCCAGAGAAGAGCAGATTTCCCCAATCATTTATAAAATAAGTCTCTGCTTTTTATATTTTGTCCACTTTATACAGGTATATCTGCCCCAGATAATTCTTCAATTTCTACCTTTCCTTTTTTGGTTTGTTTTCACTGACCTTAGTGTGAAAGCTAATTTTTTTCTCTTTTTAATTTATTTTTTATTGAAGTATAGACAATTTACAATGACAAGAGCCAACAATAAGCTTCCTCTACAAGAGACAGACTTTAGGGTGAAGGGCACACATAGATTGAAAGTGAGAGGATGGAAAAAGATATTTCACGCAAATGGAAATGACAGTGGGAGTAGCAATACTCGTATTAGACAAAATAGGTTTTAAAACAGAGGCCATAAAGAAAGATAAAGGACCCTATATAATGAAAAGGATCAATAAAAGTAAAAGCTTAACTTAAGAGAAATGCTAGTGTCTCATTTTTAGCCTGTAAGATATGGGTGGGTTTGCTAGTGTTTATGGGAAGGGGGCTCAAGGTGACATCCAGGGGAGAAATGACCATGTCTTTACCTTCCCTTCTCTCTCCTCTTTCCCTCCCCTGCCCTTGCACTGCCCATCCTGTACCCAGCTTTCCCTTTAAGTCTTTCTCTCTCACACAGACCCCCCTCTCTTCCTCTCTCACATTCTTATATGCAAACTGGACACCTACTTTGTTTGTTTTCACATGTTGGTTAAAACCATGCTAATTTGTAAACCCAAACTGCCAAAGCACAAGAGAGATCACTGAGAGGTAATATGGAAGGGCATACAGTATTCTTCTGGCTTATTTCACTCAGCATACGATTCTCAAAGTTCACCCATGTTGCAGCATGTGTGAGCACTTCCTTCCCTTTTAAAGTTGAGTAATATTCCATTGTATTAATATATACTGCATTTTGCTTATCCATTCATCTGTCGGTGGGCACTCGGGTTGCTTCCACATTTAAGCTGTTATGAATAATGCTGAGAGTAGAAATACTTCTTTGAGAGCTTGCTTTCCATTCTTTTGAGTATGTACCCAGAAATGAAACTGCTGGATCATACAGTAATTCTATTTTTAATTTTTTTCAGGAACCGCCGTACTGTTTTACATAGCAACTACACTGTTTTATCTTCCCACCAATACTTGTTATTTTCCGTTTTTTTGATAGTAGCCATCCTAATAGGTGTGAAGTGTTATCTCATTGTGGTTTTGATTTGCATTTCCTTAATGATTAGTGATGTTGAGCATCTTATCATGCGCTCATTGGCTATTTATATATCTTCTTTGGAGAAAATCAAGCATTTGCCTCATTCCTATTTAAAATCTTTTGTCCTGAATGCCTAGAAGGATAACTTGTTTGGTCATCTGTTTCAAGAATATATAAAGAGCTTGTCCACATTAGCAGAGTATTTGCACCATCATCTAAGAATCACAGTGTTATGAACATCTAGTTGCTGATTACTTATTGATAAGTTTCTATTTCAGAATACTAAATTTATAGACACAGAGCTTAGTTATGCTTTGCTAGAGTCACAAGGCCACTGTTCCCCCATTGCTCTCCCTAACCCAGTTCAACTTGTACAAAAATACCTAAACATGGAACTATGCTTAGTCTCTACATTAGACAGAATGAAATTCATCCACATGTAAAGAGCCAGTTTAAATAAATAATGAGATGACTATTACTATGGGGAAAAAAGAAGAAAGACTGGTTCACTTCCAGCAACATGATGAAATTCATAGAAGAAAATGCAGTCAGGCTTTTTGGACTCACGTGAATAGAAAAGGGGAACAAAAGAAAGCCAGCTCCACTACATTTTTTTCTCTCCTAAATTATTACTGCACATAAAAATTTTGAGTTCATAGATGCATTGCCTCACTCAGGAAGTGTTTAAAATAGAAAGCTGGGTGCTTTTTCTCAGAAGTTTAGAACCGTTGATACAACTTGAAACAGCCCACAGAAGTAGATATTTTTGAGTGGGATGCAATCCAGAACCTGGTGCTACTTAAGCTACACATTTTGTTAGGAACAACAGAGTAGGCTAACATTTGCATTTGAAATAATAAACTTCCCTCCTGCATCAGAGTCTGCACAGAATTGTTTAGTTGTGCTTAAAAAGAAATTCTTCATTTAAGTGTTTGGTTTTTCTCCTACTCCTTCCTCTCTATCTTGTATGGTATGTACTCTTTTAGATCAGATACATCCTAGGTCAGGGTTCAGCAAACTTTTTCTGTAAAGAGCTAGATAGTAAATGTCTTCAGGTTTGTAAGTCATAGAGTCTCTCTGGCAACTACGTAACTCTGTTGTTGTAGTAAAGTTGGAAAGCAGAGTTGTACCATCTTGGAAAGCAGCCATGGATAATCTGTAAAAGACTGGCCATGGCTATATTCCAATAAAACTTTATTTACAAGAGCAGGCAGTGGGCCCTATTTTGGTTATCCCTATTCTAAATAATCTCAGGGGGCCATGGAAAGTTTAATCTCAACACATGGGTAATGAGAGCCATCTCCAGATGTTGACTCTCCTCCCTGGTATTAATAGGATCCCAGATATTCTTAGAGGGGTACATGATCTCTTACATTTTTTAATATGGAACCCTATTCAGTGACTAGAATCTTGAGAGAGTAAGAGAGAAAGCGTTATAAATATTTATAGATGCTAAAAATTAAATTGCTGAGATAAAAATTTGTTCTCATGAAAAGATAATTATATAGCAAGTTTGGAATTCAGTTTTCAGTTTTCATTTTCTTGTGGAAACATCTTCATTGTGAGGAAAATGAGGGAATTAATGAACAAATGTTTCCTGAGCGGAACCATGATGCTCTACCAGGCCCTACGGGCAGCTGCTGACATGGCTGCCACATGCTTCCTGCTCCGAGGCACTTACCATCTCAGAAAGATGCTCAAGGCCTACAAGAGAGGATATTTTTAAAAATATGTTTTAACTTTTAGGGGGTATTTTATTTTAAAATAAACTCTTTTGAGGCATAATTTACATGTAGTAAAAAGATACTGATTTTAAGCCTATGATAAGTTCCATGAGTTTTGACATGCAACCACCATCCCATTCTTAACAGTATCTTTTGAAGAGCAACAGTTTAAAAATTCAGTTTATCAGTTTTTTTTTTCCCCTGGTTACTACTTTGGTTTTTTTTTTTTTTTTTTTTTTGGCTATCTCAAGATTAAGAAGATTTTCACCTAAGTTTTCTTCTAGCAGTGTTATTATTTTGACTTTTACATTTAGATCTAGACTCCATTTCAAGTTATTTTCGGTGTATGCCATGAAATAAAGGTTGAGGTTTGTTTTTTCCATACAGATATCCAGTTGTTTCACCACCACTTGTTGAAAAAACTATCCTTTCCCTTTGGGATTAACCTGGACCCTTTTGTCAAAAATTGATCGACCATAAATGTACTTATCTATTTCTGAACTCTGTTCTGTCCTATTAATCTATACATATATTCATGTTACCTTGATTTTTGTAGCTTTACGATAAGTTTTAAAATCAAGCGGTGTTACGGAGAAGATGTCTTTTTAAGTTCAATTTCTTTTAATCAAACTTTTCTCAAATACTTTATTCTAGTTACTTCTGAAAACTGAAGTAAGCATATTTCTTTTTAGACTTGGACACTAAGCTGACTTTAAAGACAAGGAAAGGAAGGGGGAGGGCATAACTCAAGTGGCAGAGTATATGCTTAGCATGCAGAAGGTCCTGGTACCTCCTCCAAAAATAAGAAACCTAATATCTCCCCCTCCAAAAATAAATAAATAGATAAATAGATAAATAGATAGATAAATAAATAAATAAAGACAGACAGACAGACAGACAGACAGACAGACAGACAGACAAGGAAAGGATACTGAGAATATAGGATGGTGATCTTCATTGTGAGATTTGATGACCTTGGGCTTCAGTTTTCTTGACTGTCAGAAGATATGGACTCTAGAATAGTCCCCACCGATGTCTCATTTAAATCTAAAACCCTGTAATTTTGGATGGCTAATAGACAATTTTTTCTTTTACTTATGTACTATGCTGTGATTCAAGTTTTAAAATAGCCAAGCAAAAACAATACTGAAAACCAAATAGCTTAATGAAAACAGTGGCTGACCCTTAATAATAACTTAGTACCCTTTTTTAGTCAAAATGCTTCAGGAAAATCTTGATGCCAAATGGGACTCTTTAGTTTAGGAGCTTTTACAATCTTTGCTCCCTTAAGCCTTTCATCTTGGTGTTTCCTAACACATATAACTCCAAGTTATTAACTCTTAGTGGCCAGAAGCTGTGGGTCGCCTCTCCTATCAGGATCCATGGGTGAATCTCAGGATTGGAGAGAACCGGAGGACATGTAGCCCCTGATCTTGAGGTGGGCCCTTGAAGCAGCAGCCTTGGCACCACCCAGGAACTTGGCAGAAATGCATAAGATCAGGTTGTATCCCAGGCCTACTGAGTCAGGTGTGTGCAGGTAGATACCTTCAAGACTGAGAAGCACTGTGTGGTCATCTCTGTGGCCTTCCCACCAGAGCTTCTGGCCTCTGGACCTCTGAGGGTAACCCCACTGGAGATAACCTGTTCCATCTGTGCATAGTTCTGTCCAAGTTTCTTTTCTCTCTGGATCTCCACCTGGCCTCCCATCTGCATTTCCAGGTAGGAAAAGATATTTGGAGAAAAGTAGGAAGAAACAAGGCTTCTGTATTAGGGAAGCTGAGATAGTTCCAGAAATCCTCAGCGGACTTCTGCTTACATTTCATTGGCCAGAACTGTCCCATGGCTCCCAGACCTTCAAGGGAATCTGTGCAGGCAAGGATTTTAATTAGGCCTATGCTCTTCCCTGACACACAAGCCAGGGCCCTGTGAGTGTGGAGGAAGAGGAGTGGAATATTGGGTAGGCAGCTGGAGTGTATCACACACACACACACATGTTTGTGTTTGTGTTACAGTATTTCTGGAAGGTGCCTGAGGAATGGATAACGGTAGTTACTTCTTCAGTATAGACTGGCATTCAGAGGAAGAGGGACATTTATTTTTCACTTTATATTCCTTCCTGCTGAGATTACTTTCTTTTTTAAGAATGAATGTATGTTAACTTTAAAGGAAGGAAGTTGATAGGGAAGTGACAGAACCCCTGGGTACAGCTGTCCAGCCACTTCTTCAGAGCCTGTGGGCTTCAGCCTCAGCTGTAAGAGGAAAGGTTAGACTAGACCCCATCTTGGACTCCTGGGTCTGAGCCACCTCCACTTAATGACTCAGAGAAGGGGATTAAGAATCAGCTCCTTTAGTCACAAAAGAAACCTAGCATCTTGAAGAGGTTCTCATTCAGTCTTTTTTAAGGGCTGAATTTTGTCTCCCTGACCTCTAAATTCTTGTGTTGAAGTCCTAACCCACAGTACCGCAGAACGTGACTGTATTTGCAGAGAGGGTCTTAAAGAGGTGATAAAGTTAAATGAGATCACGAGGGTGGACCCTAATCCAGGATGATTGTGTCTTTATAAGAAGAGGAGACTTGGATACAGATGCACACAGAGGGAAGACTGTGTGAAGACACAGGGAGATGACAGCCAGGAGAGAGACCTCTGAGGAAACCGACCCTATTGACACTCGGATCTCGGGCTTCTAGCCTCCAGCACTGCAAGCTACTCAATTTCTGCTCTTTAAGCCACCCAGTCTGTAGTCCTTTTTTATAGCAGTCCTGGCAAATTATACAGTCTTCTATCCCTTTACACTTTCATGGGGATAGTTATGTATTTTGCTGAATCTCCAGGATAGTGTGAAATTGCACCAGACTTGGCTATTCCGTCTATTCCTGTCCCCGTGAAAGCTGGTCCCCAGGGAGTGCAGCCCTGGAACCTGGAGATGTGAACGTGGGCTGGGAGCAGGGCGGGTCTCTGGCAGGAAGAAGCAAGTGTCTGTTACCGTGAGGCCAGCGCCAGCCTCTCCCCACACACCCCACTCCTGGGTTCCCTGGAGCTCTGCCTCCAGCTTGTGTGCCTCTTCTCTCATCCACCTTCTGTCCTTGACCTTCAGAACCAATGGATGCTCTCCTGTGGTCTTGATTCTTTGGCCTCTGGCTGTGAAATCCGCAGGGTCTACACACCTGTTCCAGCCCCAGCCCTCTGTCTGAGCCAGGCCTTGGCCAGGGCCAGAGGACCCTGAAATGGCCTGCAATGTTCCAGTTTAAGGGACACTTGATCTTTCCTGAGGCCAAACGAGAGCCCACTTTCCAATCTGGAGTGGGCAGTGACCGTGGGGCACTCATGCTTGCCCTAGGGGAACCCAAGCATGCATTTCTAATGGATGCTCCATTAGCAGAGGTTGGCTTCGGGGCAGTCCACTCCCTGCTGAGCCCCTTTTTTGTGAGGCCTTTGCCTGCCTATTTATGGATTTCTTCTCACGGAGCACAGTGTACGGGTGGGACGGGGCAGCCTCAACGGTCAGCATGTCCACCTTGCAGACGCACTGGTGTCAGAGCAGAGAGCCGCACAGATGGAAATATTTAGGTGTGGCTGGTGCTGTGAGCTTCTGGAGGGTACTGATTTTTGCTAAATAAGGAATGAAAAATACTTATTTATATGGAAAATTAAATCTCACTGCTTTTTGTCTGATTTACCATTGTTTTTTTCACTCCAGAGAAATTTGCCATGATGAGAACAGTGGCAGGCCTTTTATGCGAGCGTTCAGCTTTGCATTATGCACGATGTGGCTGAGCTCTTTGAAGCCCAGGGAGGCAGAAGCATCTCCGGGTGGAGGGTTTTACTGGCCATACAATTTCTTTCTTCGGCCCTGACCATTCTCCATGCTAAGCCTGAAACTGAGTTCGCAGATAACACTCTTCTTGGTGCTGGTGGGTTTTGGTACCGTGTGTCGAAGCATGAGGATGGATGAATTAGGGAAGAGATGGAGGGCAGCAGGGGAGAGTGCAGGACATGTTTGTTTGCCCTGTTTTAGAAATTGTTCTACTTCATGCTAAATTGGCGAGGTGTTTACTACAGAAGCCTAGAAAATTCAGTAGAAAATACATTTTCACAGTGTTTTAAGCTGGAACAGACTACTTTAAGCTGAACAGGCCTTGGAGATAAGCCAGTTCAGCTTCTTCCTTTTATAGCAGAAGGACTGAGGCCCGGAGGAGTCAGGGTCCCCAGGAACTGGCAGGGAATTAGTGCAGCGCCAGGATCCGGACCCAGGTCTTAATGCCCAGCTCCTGGCCCCTTCCCTTCTAGAAGGGATGCTCACCGGGCCTTTGCAAAAGCATCTCCCTGGATACAGAGGGATATGGTAAAGCCAGAGGGATACACTAAAGCCAAGGTTTCAAAAGTTGTTTTTATAATAGTTTATTAGAGCTGCATAATTTCATTGCAAATAAGAACATGGTTAATGCACAAAATGGATATTCTCAGTAAAAAGCTGTTTATTGATTATTATGTTCTAGTCAGAGCTCTTGAGATAATTGAAGGGAAAAAGCAACAGGATTATGGCAAGACTAGAGCCATCTTTAGGATCCAAGGAAAGGAAATCCTTCTGTCCCAGCCTCTCTATGTTGCTTGTCCCAGATCCCTGTCCCCCCATTCTCCCTGCCCAGTCTATTGGTGCCTCCTGTCCTGTCATTCTTTTCATCAGTCACCCTGTCTCCCATCTCCATCCCCTTGATTTGGTCCCCCTGTCCCGTCTCTTTGTTCCCTGTGCCCACTTCAGTCCCCTGTCTTCCATCCTGGTCCCCTCCCATCTTCTGCCCTCTGCCTCAGGTGTGGTCGCCTCTCAGTGCCATCTCTATCTCTCCCTAAGGGCTTGCCCCATTTTCCCTTCTCCCCTCAAACCAGTTTACTTTGCAGCTCAAAGATGATCCAGATGTCTGCTCCCACACCTCTCTGTGTCAGTTACTCTTCCCTCTAGACTAACTCTATCTCTTATTCCAATTTCCAGTTCCCCCTGGGAGCCATCTGATCTACCTACTTCAGCTTTTCTCACCAGACTGCGTGTTGTGGCCCCACTTAGGAATTGGCTGCCTGTGGCCAGTCCTGAGCTAGCTATGGGGCCAGGGGCCCAGGGGCCTCATGAGCTCCAGGCAGGGCAGCTAGCTTTGTGCTAAACACGTGGGCGTATACGATCTCATTCAGTCCTCACAGGGACCCTGTGATGTATCGTCCCCCACCTGGACGTGGAAACTCAGGCCCAGCACTGGTAAAGCCATTGCCTGGGGACCCACTGCTGGGAGGCACCAGCCTCCTTCTTGTGCTGGGCTTTTCTGAAGTTAATCTGTGGATCCCTAATAAGTTAAAACGCTCTAATGTGAAGTAGACCCACTGTCTTTTGCACGTGTTTGGATGTTACTATGAAGGCATCTGGGCTATCAGTACAGGCTTCATATCAATAGGATTTTATAAAAACCTCACTTTAGCCCCTTGTGGTATCTACCACATGCTTGGGGTCCCAGGAGGATTCCTTTAATCTAGGTCAAGTCCTTGTAGAAACACCCGAGTGAGGTTTTAACATCACCAGAGGTTTGTGGAATTTTTAAAAGCTCCTCCACCCCTTTTGAAGAAGATGTGAAGCCCTGGAGTAGATCAAATGTTAATTCATCAGTGGTGATTGACTTGTATCTTCCTAACCCCCGGCAACAGGTAAGATTCTGTGTAGACAGAAGAACTGCAAGCATATCTGGAGGCGAAGTGATCATTCTACACTAGTGTCCTGCTGAATGAAGGTTGAAAGTACTTCCCTACATTCCATAAAATTTGCCCTGATGAAATCTGAGAACCATACAAAGCTGGGTGGAAATAGGCTTAGTAGTAAGTGACCTTCCATTTCCACTCCCTCCTCCTTATTCTTTGACCTCCTGCACGGGGGCCTTGGAGGCATCCCGTAAGCTTTGCACGGAAGCCGCTAATCCCCGCTGCAGTTCATTCCGGCTCCATCTGGCAGCTGCTTCCTCTCACACCCGAGGCCAGGCAGGCAGTGGCCTTGGACCCCAGGGGGTGGCCAGTGTGACCATCTGTGTGACCAAGACCCCGTCCCGTTCTGACTCAACTTCTCTCATCTTGAAGGAAGAGGGCTGGGGACGGATGCTGGAGCTCTCTTGCTGGAGAGCTTTTCTCTGTCACTTGTGCTGTTTTTTCTTAATCAAATGTGTGATTTGGTTTTGTGAAAGCTTCCAGTAGCTGCTGCTTTTCAATTGTTTAATTTCATGATGCAAACTCGTCTCATCTTGGAGTCTGGAATCACACTTGACACGTGGCCAGGGCCCAGATTCCCTGACTGGCCAGCAGGCTGAGGTTTGCCCCAGGGCATCCCTGAGTGGGAAGGTGCCCTCAGAGCAGGAACCAGCCCCAGGGGTGGGCCTGGGGAGACCACAGGGTCCCCTGTGGGCACAGAGACCCACCCTACAAAGGGCTGTGAGACTGTTTAGGAGATGGGAGTGGGGATGGTGGCCCAAACCAAACAAACAAAAGGATCCCATTTAAAAAAATGAATGTGTGACATGAGTCCATTTATGTAAAATTGTGAGAGTGGGAGTGGTGGAGAGGCAGGGAAGAGAAAGACATTGAAATTGAGTGGATAGAGAAATTTGGAACAAATATAGTTCTCACTCTCAGAGACTGTCAGATAATGCACTGCCAGATGAAAGAAAGGAGCATTGCACTGATGCTTACAGTCTGATTCTGCCCCGTGGAAAATCAACCCCTAAAGTCCCTGATGTGTGTATGTGCGTCACCCGTGTGCCTGAGCCAGGAGAAAGATACGGAAGGGTCCACACCGCCCACCCCTGGATACTTGGGAGCGGGTGAAGGGGAAAGTGATTATCCCCTCTTTACACATTTTATGTTAATTTGCTTATTAAAACCAGTACATGGTAACTTTTATAATTAAAAATTTTTAAATAGTTAAAAAACAAGAACGCCATTCTAGGGAGGAAAAAGGAAAAAATTTCATTTACACTGGGTAGATTATTTTAAGTTTTATGCTTAATAGGTAGTCTATGTAAAGGGTGTAAAATTCAGAAGGTACCTGAGGCCCTATGGGGAAAAGGAAAGTCTTCTGTCCACAGCCATCCGTTTCTCCTCCTGGAGGCCACCAGTGTTGCCACACTTCTGGGTATTCTTGCGGAATGCTCTGTGTTTTTACAAATGTATATTTGTATGTAAGAAAAGGGGAATAGAGAGTCCCCCCCTCCCATAAAAATAGTAGCATAATATAAACACTGCTTGGGTCTTTTTTTTTAAGTTAAAAATATATACTGAACATAATGATACTTAACAGAGCTGGCTGACTCCTTTTGCACTGGCTGTATGATATTCTGTTATATAAGCGGGTTTTATTTAACCAGGCTTCTGTTGAATGAGCATTTGAGTTGTTTTCAATTTCTTACTTTGGAAACAATACTGAAGTGAATACCTGTGACTTTATCCTTTGACATTTATGGGTAGACCCAGAGAATAAATATCTTGAAGTGGGAATTGCCAAATTTCTCTCCAGAGAGGAGGTGCAAATTGATACTTCCTTCAGAAATGTGTGAAAGTGCTGGATAATCCTTGGAGAACAGTGCTGTCTTGGAGCTGGATTATATACAAAGGCAGCAACAGGGATTTTAGGCAAGGTATTAGGAAAGTCAGGGCCTTTTCAAATGCTCCTCTAAGAGGTACTTCTCTTTTCAGAAGTTATTTTTGTTCAAACCTTGATTTTTATGTTTTAGATTAATATGGTGTGAGGAAGAAATAAACATTTAGTGAACTGCTATTATGTGCAGGCATTGGGTTAGGTGAATTGCAAACATCATTATTTAATTCTTATAGCACTCCTATGAAGTATATATTTGCAATTAACTGTCCACAGTATACAGAGAAAAATAAGGTTCAGAGAGGCTAGGTGACTTCCCCAAGGTCACACAGCAGATAAGTGGTAGAGCCAGCTTTCCAACTTTGTCACAGTACTCATGTTCTTTTTGATCCTCCTCCTCCTCTTTCCTGGAAAAGTAGAAATCTCTGTAACTCTAGCATTGCAGAAAATATAGGGGTGCACTGAGCAATGAACTAGGTATAGAAGACTGATGTCACTTATGGTTGAACGATGAATGTGTGACATTGCTTGTGCCTCAAAAGCCCTTTGAATAGGTTTGCAAGATGTAAAGAGGAAGTTTGAGGGGCAGATCACATAGGTCCCTGTAGACATTGTGAGGACTGGGGTTTTTGTTCTGAGTGATGAATGAGGCTTGGAGGGTCTGAGCAGAGGAGTAACGTGATCTGATCTGCATTGTAAGGGATCCTTCTGGCTCCAATGGGCAATAGACTGTGGGGGCAAGAGTTCCACTAGGAGACCATCACACATCCAGCTTGCTTGTGGAGTGGACTAGGGAGGTGATGAAGTAGTCAGATGTTGATAGGTTTGAAGCTAGAGCAACAGGATATACCAATGTATTGAGTGTACGATGTGAGAGAAAAAGAGGGAAAAATGACTCCATGTTTTTTTGTCCAAAGTAACTGGAAGAACGGAGTGGACATTCACAGACATGGGGCAGCCTGAAAATGGAATAACTTGGTGGGGCATGGGGCCAGTGGGAATCAAGAGTTTGATTTTAGGCACATCAGAATCCAAATGACAATGTTGAATAGGTAGTCGGATCATGGTTTGATATTCAGTCAAGAGCTCAGGAGTAGAGGGACCTCATTGAAGAGGGGGGCAGTTCTGCATAACCTGAGCTGCCCCCAGAAGTGGCTCTTTCCCCTTATGAAGGAAGCTAGTCCTGTCTGGGCTCCCATACTTTTTAATGGGCGTTAATGCTTTTATGATTACATTCTTTATCTACATTGAGACTTCATTTGGAAGCCAACTACACCTGCTTGCAGGAAAAGATGCACCTGAAAAATAAGAAAAAATAAAGACTTAAGTAAGAATTCTTGTTGTTCACAGAATTTTGAAGAGGTTGGAAAGGCTGAGAAGGACTTAGTTTCCATTGGTCACATAATGTAGTGCTTTTCAGGATGCCGTGGGTGCTTTTTGTTTTATAGCCTCAAGTCCAGGCTGGATCTTCAGGGAAAGAAACTTGGGTGGGGAGAGTAGATAAAGAAAAGCTGATGTTGGAAGAGGGTCCTGGCTGGACCATGTTCCCCGGTAGTGTCTGTTTGTGCAAGTGTGAGATATTATTTTTGTGCAAAATAAGGAAGTTGGGCCATCTCAAGGTTCCTTCCAGCCTGAAGACTCTGGGGTCTGACTCTAAGTCTACCAGGTCTTTCAGGCCCCTATAGGAGGCTTCACAGCTCCTCTCTCACTGGGCAAAATTCATTCCTCCTCCCTCTTCCCTTCCTCCAAGAAAAGTGAATTTGCAGGTATTCTTGTCATCTTCCTTGTTGGAGACGTGACGCAAAGATAGTGTTTCTGATCATTTTTAAAGACTTCAGATGGTTCCCTTAGTCAATTTTGACAAGGCCACCGGGCCAGTGTTTCAAATTTCAGTTCAGGTCCTAAAAGTTCCTCCCATTTTCAGTTGAAAGGAAAACTCAGGATGGAGGGAGACAGTTTCAGTCTGAAGGCTTTTATGCTGTCTGCCTTCACTTCTCTGAGCCTGGAACCATTTCCAGTAAGAAGTAGGTGACAAGCTATCCAAATAAAGAGTAACCTTTTGAAAGCACTTCCGTCCAGCAGTGAGGGGGCTTTTTATGATCCTGACTTGCATCTGAGAGAGGGAAGGCCAGAGCTGGGCTGGGGCTCTGGTCCTCCCCACTCCCGCCTCCCCCTAGCGCACTTTGATCTGTGAAGCGTGTCTAATCCTCAGCCAAGTCTGCTAGAACTTTATCCAGAGCAGGAAAAGGGGAAATATTTTTCCTTTCTTGGGTGGATTTGTATTTATATAAACCCTTAGCAGTGGTGATGGAGCCAAGTGGCGGGCACACATGTCTGAGCTGGGGCGAGTTGGAATGAATGAGTGGTGGGAAGGGGTAGGGCCCTGTGTCCCTCTGACCCCAGCCAGCTTTGACTTGGGTCAGACTCATTAAAGGTCTCAGTCCTCACATGCATTTTGCTGAAGGATGTGCTTTTTCATAGAGCGGTGTTTACAACAGCTTCAGCTGAGTCAGCAGCTAATCAATTAACTCTAGCTCATAACTCCAGTGCAATAGCTGTATGTATATGAATGATTAGGTCACCTTATTTCGTTGTTGTTAAGAATATAGGGTTGTGGAAGGCCTTAGCTGTCCTCTGAAACTTCAGTCTCAGAAGCCTGACCTTCTTAGAGTGTGTACCATTGTTGATTTACTTGCATGAATTTGTGTACACCTTTTGGGACCAGCCCTCGCCACTTCTCATGGGTAGTGACTTTTTACTTCTTTATTTTTTTATTGCAGTCACATTGATTTACAGCATTGAATAAGTTTCGTATGTTCTGTTTACCCTACAGTGTGCTCACCACCAAAAATTTAGTTTCCATTCATCACCCTCCATTTGATCCCTTTACCCTCCCAACTGTCCCTTCCCCTCTGGTAACCACTACTCTGTTCTCTAGGTCTATGTGTTTGTTTTTGTTTACTTTGGTTTGTTCATTTATTTTGTTTTTGCTTATTCATTTTTTATATTCCACATATGAGTGAAATCATATGGTATTTGTCTTTCTCTGACTTATTTTAGGGTAGTGAGTTTTTAAAGCATGCTTGCCATTGATAAGAAGGTTTTCTTGTCCTCAGACCACCTTATTTAAGCTTCAAGTGGTGCATCATGGTTCTAGGTTTCTAGGATACAGTGTGGTTCTTTTTTAGACATTCTAGCAAAATCTTGTACAGAATCCAAAGGCAGGCTCTCTTGTTCTTGTGATACTGCAGTTGTATATTATCTGGGCTAGTCTGGGACTGGTGAAGATGCTGCCAACAGCAAGTGTATAGAATGTTGATAGAAAACAGTCTTTTATTTTGCTATTTTTTGCTCTTTTAGAACCAAAGCAAAGCCAGCACAGGCACTCAGATTCTGGAAACTCCCCTGCAGCAATTTCTCCTACATATTAATAAGTGTCACGTGAGCCAGGTTCACCTGCTGTCCCAGGATGTTTGTTCTGGCCCCCAGGACTATTTATTTTGTGTCTGTTGGGACCTCGCACTTCAAAGTGGAACCTTCCCAAAGTTTCTCCCTGGCATCTCTTCCCAGTACTTGTAATGGGCACTTGGGAAAGGAAACTCCTCAGGGACCCTGAGACCCTATCAGCAGCTGGAGAGAGTCTAGGCAGAAGAGCAGCCTGAAGGAGGAGGGGATGGGGGGCTCTTGTTGATGGAAAAAAGGGGGCTGGGGGGAAAGGGAACTTCAAAGAGCCAAGCGAGGAAGCAGTGGGGAAGAGGATTATTTGCATGTGTGCAAATAAAAACACACACAAAAAGAAAAAGGCATTAGGAAGAGGAAGTGTAAGCTTGTAATGTGAGGGAAGGAGATTGGAAAAGCAATTTTGTCAGCAGTTTTTCCCCCTTGTTGAACTTTTGCCAAATGCCTTGGAAGGGGACCTGTGATGTCAGGTCCTGACTCTTGATCCAGAAGAGACCTGCATGAGGATCCATCCAGGAGCGGCCCCATGGACCCTATGCCCCTCTTCTTAGTGGAGCTCACCTGAGGTACTTAGCCACCTCCTTCTATCCCTCAATAAACAAACAAAGAAAAAGCTTTATGTGACTATAAAGCAAGTATAACTGTGAGGACAATCATCTTCTGTCAGGAATTGGGTTAAACAAAGAAAAGCTTGTCTGCTCCAGATGAGCACCTGCCGTAAAGGGAAAATCCAAAGTGTCTGTCACTTGTGCCCGGCGTGAGGGGCTGGCTTGGCTTCCACTGAATTACTCACCAGGAGTCTGAGGGCTTCACAGGTTAGCTTCAGTGTATAAGTCAGAGAAGTAAACAAAGTGTGGCCTTTGTTTTTCCTTCTGCCTGTAACTGTCACCACTGTCACCACATTGGAGGATGTTGGGAAGAAACTGAAATGTTGAAATTTAGTTTATTCAGTGGAGCCTAATGACCAGGCTTTGAAAACTCACTGAAGATAGGTACTGAGTTGTGCTCTTGGTTCTAGGCCATCTCCAAGAACCCAGCTGACCTGCTTCTGTATGGCTTGCAGATTGTAAGTTCTTAATGATAAGACTTTACAAATTGTCCCTAGAGCTTCATGGCACAGAGGGCATTCCTGAGTGATTTTTTAAAAAACAGAATCTCAGCATTCAGAATCAAAACTGGATTTGGGAATTCAACAAATCTCAGAGATGGAAATGCTTTTACACAGTGAAATTGCTTTAGAACTCAGTGAATTCCGACAGTTTGAAGAACTGCAGGGCTATATGGTGGAAATGAAAACCCAGTTGTGGAAGAGATTCACAATGTCTACAGTGTCTGATGGCGTAAGTTTTTGCAGCTGCCTTTGGAATTCATAACTTAGGATATATCCGATTATTAAGCAGTTTTTTGTTTTCCATAGTGGCTGCACCAGTTTACATTGTTTACTTCTCCTGTGTATATGTTTTCTGGGCTTTATTTTGTTTTAAGACAGATAAAAGTGTCCTTTTCTCTCTGTCTGGCTTTCATCTTCCGTATAAAAGTGACCATGCGATTCTCTCATCTTTGCTGTATCTGATAACTCAGTGGACTTGCAGAGTGGGAACCTTCCTGCTCATTGGTTTCCAAGGATGCTGCCTTTGCCCAGAGGGTATGTGGGGAACAAGCATTTGTGTATCTTTGCAGCGACATTCAGACTTAACTAAAAGACAGCAGTAGACTTTGGGGGTTGGAGGGGTGTGAACTTTAGAATATTCAAGCTGAAAGAGGCCTTGAAGAAATCTAGATAATTCCTTATGTAATGGAACCTATATAATTGCTTGTTTTAATTTCCAGACCACTTTTGTTGTTTTGAGGGATGTTCATGACTCTGATCTTGATCCTGGATGAGGAAGTGGGTTTTGTTTTCACCGAAAAGACATGTTTGGGGCTTTTAATATTTTGGTTGCATCATCAGAGTGATCATTTTTAGTGTTTTGCATAAAGTACCCAATGTTTGTGAATTCTGGTGATTAGCAGAAAAAGATGAGCTCATTTCACTTATTTTCTCCTGTTTAAAAAAAAATTGTAATAAAACTTGATGTTCTGTTCTTACACAAGGGAGGAAACAGTTGATAAGAATTTGTTAGCATTTTAATGCCAGAAGTCTTGAAACAGAGTAATTAAGAAGAGTTTTTCATAATTTTAATGGGCACAGGGAGACTGTGAAGGGGGCTAATACAGCCTCAGTGAATGCAATGAGGTCAAATTTCTGCATCTTCAGAAAGACTGTGTAAAAACTGCGTATGAATAGAACATCGCCAACAGAGGAGAAAGCATGGGCGTTTAAAGCTGGCATCTCCCTTTAGTGTGAGGCACACTTAGTCTTTTTTTTTTTAATTGACTTAAGCATAAAAATAAATAAACAATAACCTCAGGACCATTTAATCTTGAATGACCCATTTCACTATAAATTCTTTGTTCTTTGTCAGCTTATATTTCTAATGAAAACATACTTTCAGATTTACCTTCCACATAGAAATATCAGTCTTATAATCTTTAATGACTACAGAGAATTCTGTCTTTCGACTGTGTCGTAGTTTGTAATCAGTTCCCCATTGCTGGATATTTGAGGGGGTTACCAAAGTTTTCACTGTTTTATAAACAGTGTTGCTATGAGCAATCATTGTATAATTTTTGTCAGAAAGAAAGGCTTACTTCCTTGAAGCAAGTTCCTAAAAATGGAAATATACCAGGTCCCATGTGTATTTCTCCTTACCCTATTGGTAATATATTTTATGTAAATATAACATTTATTTTTTTATAGCTCCCACCAACTTTGGGATTTATCTTTTTTTGCTTTTGCTAGTGATGACAGATGTATAATAAATCTTTTTTTTTTTTTCATTTGAAGTTTTCACATGTGTGGCGAGGTGTTTTGCATGTAGATAATTTATGGTCTAATCCTCGTATACTGTTTTACCAGAGAATCTGGGTTCTGATCATATATTCACATGAATTCTTTATATTTGGAAGAGTAAGCTTTTAAAAAATCTTTATGTCTATAATAATAGTGTCAAGAACTTACTAGATGCCCCATGTTTCCTTCTCGTGTGTTATCTAATTTAATCATCCCAGGACAGTATTGTACAGTCATTAAGAGTGGAGTCATCCTGGGTTCAAATTCTGGCACTACCACCTCCCCCTTGTGACCATTGGCGGATATTTAACCCGTGAGCCTTTTCTATGTAATGAGGATAATTGTACGCACTTTATCAGGTTGGCATGAGGACTAAGTGAGATAATACATTTATAGACTTAGTGCATAATAAGTGCTCAGTAAATGTTAGCGGCTGCTGTGATCATTGGGTTTTCTTCTGGGGTTAGTTTGATCTTCAGCTTGACGTGTGCCACAGCACGATGGTAAAATAGAGCACGCGTACTGTTCTCCATCCTGATAAGGAATGTTACTGGGTCTTTTGAGTCAGTGTTCCCGGCACTTCCAGGTCTTTTCCAATCCTGCAGCTCAGTGTTAGTCTGCCTTTCTCATTCATTCTCTAGCATCTCATAACTTCCTGGGGTCACCCACCACGCAGGACGATAGTTCTTTTTTTGTGCACTTGACTTGCTTGGATGCAGAGACCCTCTGCTCAGAGGCTCTGCCTTAAGCTCCTGTATCCCTGCTTCTGCTGCAGCTCCTCACACAGTAAGACCTCCCTAATTAGATGCTCAATGAATAGCTGTACTTTGATTTGAAAATCAAGTTTGTGTTAAGGAAATTTGAGATGATTCACTTCTATTTTAGTAGCTAACACATGTTATGAGTCACTCTTTGAATTATTGATAGGATAGATTTTTTTGAGAGGAAAAAGCTGCTTTTCTTACTTTCTTAATCTAGCCACTAGACACATTTCTTAAATCCTCAGAATACTGGCCCCATGCAGTAGCTTGCTGGCATCCTAGAGACTGCGGGCTGTTCTGTTTCTGCTCAGTCTTCCATAGCAAGTGAATTTTTCATATGCATGGAATTTCTTGGTGCCTTAAATTTTTATATTATTTCAGTGGCTGGCAACGCTGCTAAGGGTAGGACCCAAACAAAACCAGCTCCCTGGTCCTGTGTGATACTGGGAATCTGAGATGGGGGGCAGTAAAGCCCTTGGTTTAATAGAAATTGATAACCAATGCTTTATAGTCAACTGCACACTACTTCACATTGTCTGGGAAACTGGTCTTTTCACCAAAACCTACAGTGTATCCAGCAAGGAAGCCAGCTGTGCAGGGATGGGTGCCCAGGGCGGGGGCTTGACCTCTACATTTGTTATCCTGGTCTCTTGGGCAGCTGCACCCAAAAGGAGCAAAGGCCTGTGTGTGAAATTCTAACCAGGAATTTTCAGGGAAACCAGAGATTCCTAGTCTGTATTAAAGCCTTCGGGGTAATCTTGGGACAGAAAGTAGAAGTTGAAAATATCAGGTGAGGAAGCAAGGGAGGGCAGTCCAGGACCATCCCAAGCCTGGGGTGTTCAGAGCATTCTTTTGGTACAGTTCTAGCCCTGTAGTATGTGGTGGGTTGGTTGGTTTAAAGCTCTCTGTGGGACTTGGAGCAAAACTGTTAAACTCGAAGAGTTTCTGACTCGTTAAGTGGTATTTGGGCTGGATAACTTCCAAGTTTCAGTCTGCTGTAACATGCTCTAACTTTGCTTCATTTTATGACTTCGATAGCATTTAATGCTTATGTTTTTAATTTGCATTTTTATATTTTGACATCTTTCTCTAACTGATGTTAGAGCATAATTCTGATACCCACGTATCCATGATACAAGCTAATGATGCTAAATTAACTTTTGCAGTCATTTTGGTGTTCACAGTAGTTTGGTTTTAAATTACAGTTTTAATTTTCAAATTACATTCAGTTGATATTGTGCAAAGCCAATAAAAGTGTTCAAACCAGGAAATAATTGTCTTTCATAAAAGTACAAATTTGCCAATGTTTAGTTCATTATTTAATGATAGCATTTTTGGCTTGCTCTTCTAGGAAAGATGTGTTCTGGAGTAAGAAAGGAGCCCCCACTTTCGGGGTGTGTGTCAGAGGGTGGTGGCAAAGGGTAAGGGCCCCAGAGATGGGTTCCCAGGATCACATCCCGAGTCACCCTTGCTAATAACTCTTGCTAACTCTTGACTTGGGGAACACCACATAACCTCCCTAAATATTAGCTTCCTCATTTGCAAAATGAGGATTAACCTTACAGGGACATTGTAAAGATGAAATAAGATGTACATTTAAAGTTCTCTGTTCCGTGCTGGGGCTTGCACATGCTCTATCCATGTGAATTCTGCTGAAGGGGAGATGTTTAGAAATACGGTATTTTGAGGCAAAGAATTTTTTGTATCCACACATGTTGCATATACTTTGGAGTCCCGAGAATTTCAAATCAGTAATCCAAGTGATGGCTGCCATAGAGTTGATGTTTTATTTTCAATAGCATCTTTCCCCAGTTAAATATGTTTTGTGTCCTTGGTTTGGTTTATTTACTTTCTGGGTATAAGTAGGGGAATTGGGGTAATAAGGTACCATCATCAGTCAAAAGCTATCTTTTTAATTCTCTGAGCAAGAGCACTGTGCTAGCTGCAAAAACAGAGACAGGTCAGGGTGCTGCCGGGAAAGGGGACAGTGGGAAGCAAACTAAGAAATGGGAGTTATCACTGCTCTTAGGGATTTAATGATCTAGTTGGAAAGATCCGGGGCATGCAAAGTACACAGGTTTCCTTTGGGTGTTGGGGTAATCCATTAAGTTAATTGTCTGTTTTTACTAGTCCCCATTACTCATGAGATAGCATTGTTGTTGGGCCTTTCAAATCTGCACACATACCTACCCAGGAAATCCTCCTGCCAGCACGAAGCTAAGCTGGGCTGTGCACCTTGATAACACACCTAGTCAGCTGCATTTCCAGCTCGTTAATGCAGGGCTTTGTTGCAAGGCTGCCACGAATCCCATCTGCCCTGAATCCTAATTATGAACACCTCCTTGGCAGCCTGGGCTTCTCTGGGCTCTAGGGATCCTGGCTCAATTCGCCTCACCGTCTAGATAAAGATCTCTGGAGTCTGTCTGTGGAAAGGAAGGTGGAGGGAAGAGTGGCAGAGGCTGTCTTTGTCTGGAACGGTGGCCTTCCTGCCATCACCGCTCCTCATGGGGATGCAGACAAGAATTTAGGCAGCGACAGTGAGCAGAGCCGGTTCTGCCCTGGGTGCACATCTGTTCTCTGACTGCAGACCCTTCCCTTCCTCACCACCTGCCCTCCTCCCTGCTTCCCCCACCCCCAGTGCTGTGCTTCTCAATAAGGTGGTCCTTTTCTTGAAGCAGCTCTCACTAATGCATTTTTCTCTCCTCCTGCAGGGGAGTTGCTGAGTCAGCCCAGACCGGAAGGAGTGGCAGAGATCATTTGTCCCAAGAACGGCAGCGAGCGGGTGAATGTTGCCTTGGTGTACCCACCCACACCGACTGTGATCAGCCCCTGTTCCAAGTGAGTTCCGGATGCGCTCGCCCGTCCCGCACTCCTGAGCCCGCCTCAGCAGTTGTGATACCAAAAAGCCGAGTGACAGTACCTTCCCCAAACCTTGAAAACCTCCCCTAGGGCAGACCTGGTACCCACCTGCCATCAACACCAAGGCTTAAGAGAACTTTCATTTTTTTCTTGTTTGTAATTTATTTTTACTTTTGCTGATAAAAGTCAGACCATTTTAAATAGCTTTCTTGAGATATTATTATTTACATGTCATACAGTTTACTCATTTAAAGTGCATGATGCATTGTTTTTTAGTATATTTGCAGGTAGATGCAACCTAAAAGAGCAGTTTTATTTTTGATGGATAGTCTTAATTCTGTCGTTGTAGAATTAAGTGGGCCATCGCTTCAGAAAACAGTGAGAGCCTCTTAATAAGAAAAGCTGGCAGAAGAATCTCTAGTAGATCTTTTTTTCCTGTTGATCTTTGATTCTCTATCAGTTCCTGATAATCAGAGGCTGTGAAGTTTGCTCCCACCTTCCCCAAAATGGACTTAGAGACATAGAATGTACACACGTGAACTCACTTTTGCATACAATGTTAGCCTAGTATTAAACTCAAACTGAGATAATAAACAGGTAAAACTCATCTGTATGGGGTTTTTTTGTTTTGATTTTTATTATTGGTAGTGCTAAGAACTGAACAGGCCACTTTTAAACTGAGATGAAATACCTTTTTGGGAGCAAATCTTGAAAAGTAGCAGTCCCAGGTCTCCCTGGAGATCTCGTTACCTGGGTGAGATCAGCAAGGTGGCTTATACTGCAAAGTATGCATTGCAGGAAACTTCCATTTTTCTTCCTAGTTGACCACAAATATTTTTTTTTTCATATCTAAGCTTTTTATAGGGAGGTTGGGAAGTTCACATTTGAGAATGGTGACCTGTCATCGCATCTTGAGAAACTTGCTATCAGGCTGCATTCCTGTGAGCTGTGTGTGATAAAGCTCATGCCTTCGCCCCTCAGGTGTCAGCTTTCCTGCCTTTGGCATGCTCTCTGCAGAGGCTTTCTCATTCATTAGCAGCTGCTCCTTTTCTCCAAACCGGGTGACTCATTAGACAGAGCAACTCTAATCCATCTTTGCTGGAAAATATCACTGAACACCCGAGGGAACCTCTTCTCTAATGCTCTTCTATTCAGAATGCTTTTTAAGGTAACATGCACATAGTATAATTCATCGCTAATAATGACCCTCTGACATTGTGAAACCTGGAAGTGCTTCTGAGGATTACATAGTAACTTCATATGAACCAGAACATTCCCTTGTGCTGAACGTACCAGCCAGCAGGAATTTTACCAGTTCTTTGACTTGGTGTACACTAGTCCTTTTCTTTCAGATGTGTGTAAGGTTAGGAAAAAGGGATATTATAGAAACAGTAGGATCTGGAATGGAGGGAAACAGTTGATCCATACGCTTTCCACGGGTGTAGATTTTCCTGAGCCAGGAGAGACTGTAACCTCTTGTTTTGCTGTAGCCACTTGGCATTTAATAGGCGGGATAGATAGAAATAGGAATCAGAATATCCACTTGCACAAGAAACCGCGGTGGCGCCAAGCCAGCGTTTATCGGTGTCTTCTTACGGGCTTCTTGTACTGCCAGAGAGAGACATTTATCCCAACCTGCAGAAGTGCTGTCAGCGCCTCTCCCCCAGTTTATCACACCTAAAATGAACAAGCAGCTTTCAAGTCTTGGGTAATCGGAGCCACATGGCCTGAGACATCTAGATTCTGGAGGGAACACGTTTAGGGACTGAACTACTTTTGACCTAGCTCTGTGAATAGTTTTATTTTGAAATGGATAAAAAAAAAAAAAAAGGTCTCACACAATGGGTGGCAGGTGTAGAGGGTAAGTCTCAATTCTAAATGAAGGAATATCCTTGAGAACAAAGTGAAAACAGGCCCAGCGCAGCCCAGTGGAAGCTCAAATTTACAAGCGACTGGCAATGCATTGGAAGTAGGGGATTCGGGTACCAAAGAGGAAAGCGGCCCCAGGAGGTGGTCATTAGGTCAATATAGCTTTGGTCTGAGCCTGAGAGTTCGACTTGGGGTCTCAGCTGGCAGTAGAAATGGGGAGACTGGAGCTATTGCCCTGGCTTTGCGACTCCAGCCCCTGTTGACTTAGGCAAGTCACTGGAAAGTGGCCTTTTACTTCTCTCTCTTCCCCTAAAATGCAGGTCGATGGTCAAGATCAGACTTTCTTGACCAGGCATGTATATCAGAATTTCCAGGGCCAGGGACTAGTCTTTAAGAAAAGAGGAGTGACTCAGATGATTGTCATGTATGTACCGGACATGCTGCTCTCTCAGATCCCTCCGTGGCCCCAGGGGTGGCCTCCCTGGCCAGTGGGCCTCATCTTTGGCTACAGAGCCTCTCTCTAGTCAGTAACCAGTTGTCAGCACTAAGGCAACATTAATCCATGCTGCGCCAATTGACCCAATCCCTTCCACCCCAGTGTCACCCTTACAGCTGGACATGTAATTTGTTGGCCAACTCAGGAAAGGATTGAGGGTGACAAGGACGAGAGCTATTAATAATTATACCAGGATGACAGGTATCATCTGGAACCATCCCAGGCAAACCAGAATCATCATCCTACTCTTACGTCATTGATCTAGATCGTACAGTGGTTTTTAAACAGGCATTTCACGCTCTGCTTTGACCAGTTTACTCCTTTCCTTTTTAGGTCAAATCAGAGACTTGTCATTAATGGCCTGCCTTTGACCACATATAAAATAATGATGCTACTATGCACTTTATAAAGAGAAACCATTGATGACTTACTTGATTGGATCTTTCTTATAAATTCCAAGTTTTTCTATTTCTCATTTTTAAAAATTTAAAAAATTTTAAATACCCTACGGAGAGTGACAGAATAAAAGAGTAGGTAGCAATTTTTTAAAAAAAGAGCAAACCTGACTTACGCTCATAGTCTCCTTGATTGATAGTGAGATCTCTACCAGCATTCCATCGGGAAGAGGTTACATGAACTGAATGAAATGCCCGTCCTTCTGCACCTCACCCTCCGGGGAGAAAACTAGCATTTGAGTGGCTTCTTGGCCCCTTTGCTGATTATTGGATAGAAATATGAGTCATTTCCAGGTTTTGGCAATCCTGGGCTGATTTTCAAGGATATTTGCTTTTGAGAGGAGATGAAAACTCATCTAGAAGCAGATTTGCTGGGTTGCTCTGAAATTCTGAACTCCTTATGGATATGGATTGTCTGATACATTTTTTAAACCTTTATTGGGGTGTTACCTTTATCCCATAAAGCTTGCCCATCCAGTGACGATTCACATATTTACAGAGTTGTGTAACCGTCTCCACAATCTCATTTTAGAAATTTCATTTCCATCATTCCAGAGAGAAGTTCCGTGCCCATCTGCAGTCACTTGTGCCTAATAGAACACCTAGTTCCATGCAGTCAGTACATATTTTTAGTGCTCCTTTCAGGAATGCTTTTGTTGCCTGGTGTGTTGGTATTAAATAGATTTGTGAGTTTTAAAGAAATTCGTATAAACACTAGTTATTCGTGCCTGGCCCAGTTCAGTCTAAAGTTAAAAGGACGCTGACCCTTGGACATTTGGGGTCAGAAAGGACAAAAATACACTTTCAGTGGGGAAAGGAAGGAGAAAGTAGAAGGATAAATTTTTTTACATTTATTTAAAAATTTTTATTTGTGAGTTCTTGATTCCATCCTGTTGCTCTTGGATTGAGACACTTAAAATTCCAGTTTGGAAGGGAAGTGTGAACTTTGGGCAAATGTCAGCTTGCTGTTTGCCTTTCATTTTTAGATACCTTATAAAATATTTCTCTTATTTCTGAAGAGATTTATTTCCCTCCTTTACTAATTAAAGCATATTGTCTGAGAAACTGCCGCTTAACTCAACTTACCTACTGATTTTCATTTTAAAGACAGAATTCAGCAGGTTAGCAAATGCAAATGTTTTACCTTAAAACATACTGAAATGCAACCCACAGCCTTCCATGTGGTTTCTTAATGGACCGGTCCTGAACATGCAGGAAAGGGGAATGTGTCATTTTTATTTCCTGATGAGTGCCACTTCTCTCGTAGTGCTACCCTGTCTGTCCGTGGAGAGGTGGAACTGAAGGAGCAAGCTCATTCTGATCTGGGCAGATCATTTGTTACAGAATTAGAAAAAATGGGCTGGTTCGAAAATTGTTGGGCAAAGCTTTCTCCTTTCTGGAAAGTACTACTGCTAATAAAAGACAAGGCTGACACTGCATTTCAAAACTGCTCTTTAAACCTGGATTATTGCATATATACTGTAGTTTCCCAATTCAAGCCAACAGCTCAGTAAGGTTCCAATTTCTTACTGTTTATAAGTATTCTCAAAAGCATAGTGATTACTTTGCACAGGAATTTTGGCAGTTACTTTGTTATGACATAAGGATATTCAAGACCAGTTCAAATAAGCCTTTTGTAAAAAGTAGGATGAAGATTTGGTAGCCTTTATCTCACCAAATAAATATGCGAAGTATGTTTAACTGCACTAAGATCAGTTAGTCTGGACTTGATAAAAAAGTTTTTTAAAAGGAATGGATGAATTTGGCTTAATCACAATGGAGACTTAAGTGATCTCAGAATTTTAAAACATGAAGCGTGGGGATGGGATGATATTTCAGAAGGAAAGGAGGCTTGAATGTGGAGGTTGCCTGTCGGGGGTATCATTGATTTGCATTGATTTGTTTTGTTCTTTGTAAGAGTAAGACAGTTCATTGCCTTGCTACTTTCACAGGCTGGGACAAACAGTGGTTCTTTGATAATTTAGTCTCCCATCAGCCACATTGACACTGGAATTTGTTCCCTCTCTGCTTAGGTATCTCCATACTTTCTTGGACAATTAAGTGGAAAAGATAGTGCTTCTTTCCCTTATGCCATCATTTTTACTGTACCCACTCTGTGACTTTAGGAGCACCAATTTTTAAGGGTAAGTCTCTGGGAAGCAGAGAGGGTTTCTTAAATAGGTAAGGGCTTTACAAGGACTTGGAGAGTTTAGGGGAAAAAACGGGGAGGATGGGTTTGGGATGAAGAGACTCCATAGAGCAGGGCATTTTAAGATGACAGATCTTTTACTTATGCAGAATCAAGATATATTTGGGAATTAAGAGTAAAGAAACTGCTTGACTCTTTTGCCTGATTTGCTGTACTGCATGTATTAGTAACCTTTGATCCTTTTTGGAAAAAATAAGCGATTTAAAAAATTTTAATGTTAGGCAAGAATCTATCAGGAAAAGCTCAAGTTGATTAACACAGCAAATAGCTTTTTAAAAGCAGTGTTTATTTTCTCAAGGCAGTTTGATGGGCTCTGGGGTCAGCATCCTGAGTTTGAATCCTGTGATTTGTTAGTGCTGTGACAGGTGCAGGTTTCAGAAGCACTGTGTCACGGGGTTTTTCTGTGTGCATTTAGGGAGACCTCTGCAAGGAAAGCACTTAGCATTATTCCTTACACAGAGTAAGCAGCGCTCAATAAATTCAGGTGCTGTTATTTCTACTAGAAATATTAGTGCTGTACACTGTGGATGATATAAAGGTAATTTAAAAAATTTTAAATGCAAATATAGATGTTAGAGTAAAACCCACTCACTGACTCACCTAAGATTGTTTGGCTTCTTAATTGAGGTGCCTGCACAAGGCAGGTGAGTGTGTGTGCTCAGTAGGTAAGTGAGCACGTTGGCCCACCTTCCCCTCCACCACCATGACGGGGTCAAGGTGAGCTACACGGAGATCTGCTGACCAGGCTCCCTGCAGACTGAGTAAACCTCGGTCTCTGAGCCCACCTTCCTGGGAGAGAGGAGATGAGTGGGATCAGTCCTTTGGTCCTGTAGTGCCTGTGCCCCCGGTGCCGGGACAGACTCCTACAGTGCAGGAATGGAACTTACTACTAGAGACGTAGTAAGGCCAGCATGTCTGGAAATGACTGCTGTGCAAGAGCTACTTTATTAGGGCTCCTTAGAAGAGGGGCACGCCATGCCTTGGGGGTGCTGTGCGGTGGGGCACCTGGGCCAGTGAGGTGGCAGATGGAGAGGGCGGAACTGTGGGAGGAGCCTGGACTGTGGTTTCTGCGGGAAGGTACTGGCAAGGCAGGGTCGGGGGAGGTAGAAGATGGGCCAGTTTTGGAGCACTTCTGTGGGCTCTGGGGCATAGACAGTCACGGTTGTCTGGAGCCTGGATCTGGGGTGATTAGGGCAGGTGGACTGTAGCGTGAGAACCCGATAAAGGAGGTGGGTGGAGGTGTGGGCTTGGGACTCGTGGGTTTGTATTTGAGACACATGCTCACACTTGAGTGGTTTACGGTCTCTGGGAACTAACCGACTGATGCTGGGAGGGGCAGTCCCTCCAGGGTGGGCAAGGCCCCGGACGTCAAAGCATCAGAATACAGAAAATCCAAGACCTGCTTAATACAACATGGTATGGCTTCATTTTCAGCTTGACCTTCTAAATACCTTGAATGCTTTTGCTGGACGTAAGGAAGAGCAGGTTCCGTAACCTGAGAGGGTTCTGGCTCTGAGCACCCACGCTGACCTCTGCCTTCAGCTGCGGGCCTCTTCCCATCGCCCTCCGTGGCCCCTCCCTTGGATGTCCCGTGCACTGCGCAGGCGCACGTTACAGCCCTCGTCCCACAGAGCTCTTCATGGTCTGGGCCTCCTGTCCCCGGTGATGGCACAGCTTTGCACCAGCTGCCAAGTTAGGAGTCTGTCCACTCAATGCTTCCCTCTCGCTCTTCCACTGAGACCTGGTACCCCTCTTATCAGTGTGTCCTGAATGAGTGAATTTGGCCACTGAACTCTCTCTAGCCCACACTTTCCTGTCAGTGCATCTGTCCTGCCAAGATCCCAACTGGCCTCCTTCTCGCTAGTCTTTGTCCTTGAAACCAGTACGATCTTTCAGTGTCAGACGTTATCACTTCTTTCCGTATTTAAAAGCCTCGACTGGCTTCTTGGTGGTTATGGGCTTAAGTTCAAAATCCTGGGCACGACCCACAGGGCTTCCCAGTGAGACTGGACCCCACTTCTGACTTGTGACGCTCCCTTACTGTGGGAGGGCCAGCCTCATCTGACTTCTGGCTGCTCTCAGTCCACAGCTAGCTGCCACCCCTGCTCTCCTGCCTGATGAAGGCCCATCATCCCCGAGACCCGGGTCATGTGTCACCTCCTCTGAGAAGCTATCCTCAGTCCTGATGTAATCAGACACTCTTCCCTTCATGTCTTCTTCATGTGTCTCATATACCTCCGTTACAGTGATGATCTCACAGTAGCTTGGCTATTTTTTTGCCTGTAACTTTTTCATCACATCTTATTCCTCATTCCTTCCATGGATCTTTGTGGAGTATTTGCTCTCTTAGCCATTGTGCCAAGGGTTGAGGGTACAGAAATAACAGATTCTTAAGAATCTACAAGCCTCCTTGGGGAGAAAGGGAATCAAAGGCAAAACCAGACAAACCTGTGAGTGTCTAATTCCTATTAAAATGTGATACCTGTGGCGACAGGTATATGGCACAGAGAAGAAAGAACTTTGGTGGGGAGGGGCACAGTTCACTTGTGGAGCGCATGCTTAGCATACACGAGGTCCTGAGATCAATCCCCAGCATCTCCACTTAAAAAAAAAAAAAAAGAAAGAAAGAAAGAAAGAACTTTACCAGAAGAATTGGGGAAAATTCCAGGAAGTAGCAGAGGGCGAGTTTACTAAGACAGAGAAGCAGTGAGAGGTGGGGAGGGTTGGTGATTGGATAGTTCTTCTCTTTCCCCAAGAGCCCGAATGAGAAAAAATGACATCAATGTGGAAAAACGTTCAAGCCGGTTTTCCTTTTTCTCCCTTGAACTCTGGACAATTCCCTGGGTGCCCGAGATTACGTACCCTTGTGGTTCTCAGTCTAAAGAGTGGCTTTGGGGAGCAGACAGCCAGACACAACTGTCTGTGTTTCCCAAGGTTTGTTAGATTCAGCAAGAAAAACATTTACACAGCACCTCTCCGCCATGAAGCCAGAGCCCGCACGGCCAGAGTTCACTGCTTGGTTGGGACGAGTGTTTTCACATTGCCGTCCTCTTCCCACTTAGAGTTATTATATTGTTACTAGACTGTGAGGCAGTTTTCAAACCTTTCTCTACTGGGAAGTTTACTACATTAATAGATCTTCAGTCTGCATGGCTGAGGGCCACAGAAATGCGACTCTCTCCCCAGGGCCCCAGCTATTCCAGCCTTGCTTTGAGCTGTCAAGCATACTTTGGAGTCAAATAACCCTCTTTAAAGGCCTGGCCCTGCGCTCACTGGTGTGTACCTTTGGAGAAACTATTTAACCTATTGGAACATTAGCTGCTTTCTTGGTGAATGCACAGCAAGGCGGAGCGCACCTACGGGGTGCTGTGGGTTAAGGATTTGGTGCAGCTCCCAGCGTGTAGTAAGTGCTTAGTAAAAGGAAGGTGCCTGTTCTGGGTGATGGTATTCGCATTATGCTCGGCTGACTCTTCTGTGGACTGAAGTGATTGATGTCTTAGGTAGACACTAAATTGCCAGTTTCCTTAAAAGCAAGCAGCCTTAAGAGAGATGTGGTGTGAAGGGTGGGGAAGTGGGTCACAAGCCCTTCATGTCTTTATTAAATGTTGCCAAACACTTTTAAAAACATCACATGTTGCATGTCGTTACAGAAAAGCTGAAGGACAGGGTGGGGGCATGTGACGTGTTTTCGTCTAACCATTTTGTCTGAGTTGAAGGCCACTTTTGTTTAGTTAGCTGAAGATACAGCAGTTTCATCATTTTATATTCACCCAACTCCATTTTATTTGACTGCCTTCTAAAGTAAAATGCTTTTTAGTCCAGATAGACACCCATTCTCAGTTGCTAGTGTATGTTCCTACTCGTTGACGATTAGTGTGTGTCTGTGTGTGTCCATGTGTGTTTCTTGAAAGGAAAACAGTGTTGTGTTTAGAGCTTGGGGCTCTTAATCAGAAATCTAGTTGCACTGTGGAATTACAACGGAATAGGCAGTTACAGCCTACTTAGTCTATTTCCCTCTTTATGCCTGAACTTCATGTCACAAACAGAAATGTTTGACGAGGTGTCTAGTAAAAAGCCTCCTTCCTTTGTAGGAATGTTAGTTGTCTGACGTTTACCATTGTATAAGAAGCTCTAGAAGTAGACATGAAAATCTCTGCCAAAAAGATTTATATGACCATATGCTGTTCTTATAATTGAAGAGTATCATCTCCTATTTTCCTTTGGTCATTTCTGTGCTTTCTTCTCACCTACCCATGTAGGAAGAATGCTGGTGAAAAGCACAGAAACCAGTGACTTTTATGGCTGTGGAATTTCCGTGGAGATTAGAGCCTCATCGGGACTCAAGCTGGACCATCTTTCGTGCCCGGCACACCCTGCGTCCTCCCGGGCATGTTCCAGGACCTTGCGTGCGTACGTGTGCAGGGTGCTTTCCGGGGAGGAGGCACACCTAGCTTGTAGGTGAGGCGGGGAGGGGAGGAGGGGAGGATGGGAGAGAATATGGAGCAAATATTTTACAACCTGAACCTCAGAACTGTGATCCTCCAAGGAGAGCGCTACTTGAAGAAAAGGAAAAAAAAAGTCAAATGGCTTCTCAGGGATTTTGTTTTCCATGCACATATAAGCCATAGTTCCAGGAAAGGTGGCAGTATTTAGAGCACTCAGATTTCAGTTCTGTTAAATGTGAAAGAGGGATTGACTGACCATTCATTGCCGTTCCATAACTAGTGTAAAATATGTATATGTTTATCTTTATTTTTATAATATGCAAATACATTTAAATTTATACAGTTTGAAGCTTCTAGCGTTAGCTGACACTGGGTGCAATATTCTGACGAGAACTGTGCCAAGATGGGGCTTTCTTATTTTAGCCTAGGATCTTTTTGTTTATTCTTTATTCTTTAATCCTTTGCAGATTAAAAAAAAAAAAAGATATTTCTCTCTCTGCCCACGGATTAAGTGTTAGTTCATAGAGGTTGACACTATCGGTAAGTCATGCATTTCAGGTCCCCTCCCCTCCTTTTAAATAAAGGTCCCTGCCTGCAAACCGCTAGACAGGGCAATAGGGTTAGTCCTGTCCTTTGCCCACATATGACTAGTGCTGGGCAGAGTCCTCCTTCCTTCAGGCTTTGTGATGACTGAGTTGTCCCTGGCTGAGAGGCTGACAGGGGCCTGATGTTAGGATTCGTCAGGGGACGGGGACGAAGGGCTCCATGAATCCATGGAAAAGCGGAGTCTTGCAATAGCTTATGATAATCAGGAGTCTGTTGTGAAGTGTGTGAAGAGCTCTGCTAACAAGTCCTTTCCCCCCAGAACAGCCTGTGCAGTTTAGCAGGGCGCTCGAAACCGCCCCCCCCCCCCCCCCCGGGCTGCCCGGCCCTCAGCCCGGGGGCTGCCCGCCTGGGCGCACGGCTCCCGGTAGCCGGGCTGCTGCCGGGGCCTACTGAAAGCCTGGTTTAAAATCTCCACAAGGTGAAACTTAAAAAGCCAACCAACCAAACTGCTCCCTCTCCTACTTCTCATCCAGCCCAGACAGCCTCTGCTACAACAGTAACACATTCTTTTAAGAATGTGAAGGGTTCTGTTTACATCTGTCTGCCTCCTCCCGTGTTGACTGAAAATGTGTAAAACTGCTTCTCACTCGTGTGGAGCAAGAAAAGTGAGTCCGCTGGTATTATTCTTTGACTTCCTTTATCAAGTATTGACTCTTAGAATGGCGCAGTATGTGGAGTCTCCACATATTTTTTAAAAGAAATAACAAAGCGGCAAGTGGCCACAGTGGGGAAAACCATGAATTGATTTTTGTAGATTATTTTGTGCCCCAGGAGTGAACCTCGTTAACTCCAGAACCTCCAGGTAAACACGACTGGACTCTTACACTCCTAAAATCAAATGGGATCAGACTAGTTCTGTACTTTTTAATACTTGAAATCGAATACGACACCTTGAATTGGGATTTCATTTTCTTTTAAGCAGTCACGAGATTCACCTGGTTCATCCCTTTGTCACAGTTCTCCTGCGCGTGTGCATGTGCGCGTGGGGGTGTGTGTGTGTGTGTGTGAACTAAATGGTAACATTGAATTGCTTTGGGGGGCATAAAAGTTTTGATTGGCACTGGACGGTTCCTAAACTGTCAAATTAACTGGCTTTGACCAGTCTTTTGAAAAGACTGTTAAGTGTGTGACTTCAGGCTAACTCCCCAGGGGACCGTATTAATGGGGGGAAAAAAGCTCCTTTGGGTGACACATCCTGCAAAGTGTTTGCTATTATGAACATAGATGCCCACATTCTTAATATCTGCTATTTTCTGACAAGTGATGTTTTCTGCTGTCATCTGAACCCTAGAGAAGCAGTGTGAGAGGAAATCTTGGTGTCACATGTATTTTAGCAAGAAGGTCATCATGATAGAGGGTCATGTGACCACAAGCAGCTCCAGAAAAGCTTGAGAACTTGCCTCAGGAGGAGGGGATGGTGGGAGATAGAGAAACACTCTGCTCTGTAGGAACTGTCTTCATCCATGCAGGAAATTCCATGTTCTCTTTCAACACCTGGGAGGACTCAGCCAGGGAGGCTGACAGGCAATTCACTCAGCACAAGGGGAACCTTTTCCAACAAAGTCGTCCCCTGCCTCGCAAGCAGACGCCCTCCAAGTTTGTTATGGTTTCTATTCCTGCAATGTGTGGTATCAAAACCACTTCCTGGAATTGTAAAAATGCTGCCAGAATAAATGTTTTTCCCCCTTCCAAGAAAAAAAAACGACAGTGCTCGTATCTGACGCTTGTGCATTGGACTGAATGAATAAAAAGGAAAGGGTTTGGTGTAATTCCTGTAGGGTGTGTGTTCTTTTTCATGCCACAGTTTGTGAATTGTAATTGTGGTTTCCTATTTAATTGTCGTGACCGGGCAGAAATTAAAAAAAAAAATTCAAAAAGGTGTAATAAAAATACAAAGAAATGGTTAAACAATTATATTGCCAGAGTTGTTATTTCTGTCTGGTTTTTTGGTTTGTTTGTTTCAATTTTATCAGTTAAGGTATCACAGTATCGTATTTTTAGTTCAAAATATTTATTTAAGTTTTGAGCCATGAGAGGTGTACGTGGTGACAGCACTGTCTGGGGCTTGAGGCCCCAGGAAGAAAACCAGAGTCTCCGTTTCAAACTCTGCCTCTGTTTTCAGGCTGGAGATTCGACTCTTGAATATTTATTGTGTCTTAAATCAGAACCTTTTTTTCAGTGATCTGCGCGTGCCTGGCAGAGCTTAGGAACGCAAGGCGAGCCTGCCTTCCCCTCTCCCGGCCTCCCTGCCCCGGGCTGCGCTGCAGGCCCCAGGAGCCGCCCTCCGCTCCGCCCGCACCGCTCCGCCCGCACCGCGTGAGAGGCTTCCAGCTCCCGGGTTAGTTTCCCCCCATTCCTCCCGCGCCCTCTTTCCTTCCTTCCCGACTTTCATTCTTCCTTTCTTTCCTTCTCTCCTCTCCCTCCTTCTCTTTCTCTCCTTCGCTTGGTCATTCCCTTGCTCCTTCTGTCTCTCCTTATCTCTCCCTCCTCTCCTTCCTTCTCTTTCTCCTATCCTTCCTTCTATCCGTCTCTCTCTCTTTTCTCCGTCGCTTCTCACTCTCTCTCCTTTTCTTCCTTTTCCCTCTCCTTCTCTCTCCCTCCTTCATTCCCGCCTCTTCTCTCTCTCCTTCCCTCCTTCTCTCCATCTCTCCCTCCTGTCTCTCCATCTCTCCCTCCTGTCTCTCTTCCATCTCTCCCTCCTGTCCCTCTTCCATCTCTCCCACCATCTGTCTCTTTCTCCTTCTCTCCTTTCTCCTCTCCTTCCCTCCCTATTTCTCTCTCTCCTTCTCTCCCTCCTCTCCATCCTTCACTCCCTCCTTCCTTCTCTCATTTTTTATCTCTTTCGGTCTCTCCCTCCTCCTTTCCTTCTCTCCCACCATCTCTCTATCCTTCTCTGTCCTTATCTCTCTCCTTTCTTTTGTCTCCTTCCATTCATCTCTCTCCTTTCCTTCTTCTCTCTACCTCGTCCTCTCTCCTCTCTCACCATCTCTCCCTCCCTCCATCTCTCTCATTTCTAATTCTCTCCTTCTCTCTCTCCTTCCATTCTTCTCCCTCTTCCTCTCTCACCACTGTCTCTTTCTCTCTGCCTCTCCTCTCTCCTTCACTTCTTTTATCTCCTCCTCTCCGTCTCTCCTTCCTTTTCTCTCTCCTCTCCCATCTGTCCTCCTCTTTTTCTCTTTCCACCTCTCCATCCTCCTCTCTCCTTTTCTCTCTCCTTCTCTACTTCTCTCTCTCCTCTCTCCTTTTCTCCTCTTCTTCCCTAACCTCCTTCTCTGTCTCCTCCTCCTCTCCTTTCCATCTCTCTCTTCTTCCCTCTGTCTCTCACTCCTTCTCCATCCATATCCTCTCCTCCCCTTCTTACTACCTCCTCTCCTCTTTATCTCTCTTTCTGGCTCTCCTTCTCTCTCTCCTTCCCTCCTCTATTTCTCTCTACTTCTGTCTCCTTCCTTCTTTCTGTCTCTCCCTCCCTCTCTCCATGTCTTTCTCCTTCTCCCTTTCCCTCATTCCCTATTCTCTCCATCTCCCTCCTCTCTCCTATTTCTCTCTCCTTCCCTTCTTCTACCTCCTCCTCTCCAGTCTTCTTTCCATCTCTCCCTCCTTTTCTCCCCTTCTCTGTCTCTCTCCTTCTCTCACTCTCTCCTCTCTCCCTTCATCTCTCCATCCTTTCTCCTCCTCTCTCCATCTCTCCCTCCTCTTTCTCCTCTCTCCCTCCTTTTCTTTCTTCTCGCTGTTTCTGTCTCCTTTCCATCTCTCCCTCCTCTCCTCTCTTCCTCTGTCTCTTTCTCACCCTCCCTCTTTCTCTCCATCTCTCTCTCCTCTCCTTCCGTCCTTCTCTTCCTCTTTTCCATCTCTCCTTCCTTTTCTCTCATTCTCTCCGTCCTTCACTCCCTCCTCTCATTCTCTCTCCTTCCTTCTCATTTCTTTTCTTTGTCTCTTTCTCTCCCACCATCTCTGTCCTTCTCTTTGTCCTTATCTCTCTCTTCTCTCCTTCCATTCTTCTACCTCCTCCTCTCACATCTCTCCCTTCATCTCTCCTCTCCCTCCCTCCATCTCTCTCTCCTTTTCTCCTTCTCTCTCTCCTTTCTAATTCTCCTCCCCATCTCTCTCTTCATCTCTGTCCTCCTGTCTCTCCCCGCCTCTCCTCTCTCCTACCATCTCTCCCTCCTTCTCTCCAGCCTTCTCTCTCCACTCCGTCTCTTTCTCTCTCCTCCTCTCCATCTCTGTCCTTCTCTTTCTCTCCCTCCTTCTCTCTCTCCTCTCTTTCCACCTCTCCCTCCTTCTTTTTCTCCTTTTCTCCTCTTCTCCCCTGCCTCCTTCTCTCTTCTGTCTCTCACTCCTTCTCTCCGTCCTTATCCTCTCCTTCCCTTCTTTCTACCTCCTCTCCTCTTCGTCTCTCTTTCTGGCTCTCCACTGTCCTTCTCTCATTCTCTCCCTCCTTCCTTTCCTCTCTCCTCTCCATCTCTCTCTCTGTCCTCTTTCTTTCCTTCATTTCCTATTCGTTCTCTCTCCTCCTCTCCCTCCCTCTTTCCATCTCTCTCCCTCCTTCCCTTCTATCTCTTCCTCTCTCTCCTTCTCCTTTCTTTCTCTCCTCTCTAGTCTTTCCACCTCTCCCTCCTTTTCTCCTCTTCTCGCTGTTTCCGTCTCCTTCTCTCCTTTTCCCACCTTTCCCTCCTCCTTTTCCTGTCTCTCCTTCCTTTTCTCTCTCTTCCTCTTTCTCTCCCCTTCTTGCTGTTTCTCTTTATCTCCTTCTCTCTATCCCTCTTCTTCTGTCTCTCCTTCCCTCCCCTCCCCTCCATCTCTCTGTCCTCTCTCTCCCGCCTTGTCTCTTTCTCTCTCTCCTCTCTTCTTTCTCTCTCCTTCTCTCTCACCACCTTGCTATCCTTCTCTTTGTCCTTATTTCTCTCCTTTCTCCTCTCTCCCTCCTTTTCTATCTTTCTCTCCTGTCTCCTTCTCTCCCACCATCTATCCCTCTTTCTCTCCTTCCCTCTGTCCTTCTCTTTCTCTCCCTCCTTTCTCCTTCCCTTTTCTCTCCTTCCTTTCTCCTCTCTCTCCTCTACTTCTCTCCCTCCTTTTCACCTGTGTCTCTCCTCTCCCTCCTTCTCTCTGTCCTTTCCTCTCTCCATCTCTATCTGTCCTTCTCTTCCTGTTTCTCTCCTCCTCTCTCCCTCCTCTCTCGCCTTTTCTCCTCTTCTTCCCTACCTCCTTCTCTCTCTCCTTCCTTTCTTCTACCTCCTCTTCGTATTTCTGGCTCTCCTTCTCACCATCTTTCTCTCATTCTCTCTCTCCTCCTCTCTCTCCTTCCTCCTCTTCATTTCTCTACCTTTCCCTTCTCCTTTTCCTCTCTCTTTCCCTCTCACCGTCTCTTTCTCTCTCCCCTTCTCACTGTATCCCTCTTTATCTCCTTCTCTCCATCCCTCCCTCCTTCTCTCCTTGCCCTCTCTACGTCTCTCTCCTTCCCTCCCTCCTTCTCACTGTCTCTCCATCCTTCTCTTACTTTCTCTCCCTATCTTTCTCCTTCCCTTCTCTCTCCCCATCTCAACCCTTCTCTTTCTCCTCTCTCCTTCCCTTCTTCTCTTTCCCTCTTCCTCGTTCTTTCTATATTTGGGAATATAAGGAAACACAAAGCATGTGGCTGCTGCTTGGAAAAGCAACATCCTCTGGGGAAGGACTGGGTTTGGACAAGCCCTGCCCTGAGGCAGTGCAGGCACATGGCAGGAGGGGCCCCCTTGTGAGAACGCTGAGAAGGTAGGAGCAGCCAGGGGTGCCCCAAACCAGCTGTACCTCTGTCAGTGGAAACGCTGAAACCACGTGATCAGAATTTCCGTTCACGAGCTGGGAGCCGAGGGGTGTGCCCCGATGGTGGGCTCGCCTGACAGCTGAGTCCAGTAAGGCAGAGGCCGGATTCAGTGCCACCAGTGACCCACCTGCTGGAGAGAACACGAGGAGCGTAAATCATCACTCTGGGCCTCGTTTTTCTTAACCAAGAAACTCAGAGCTCTGTAAGTTTGCCGAGCAGGTCACAGACAAGCAGGTGCTCCTGGTGACAATTAGAAATGCCTCATTCACCACATACATACCTCATCCCCTCCCAAGGCGGTGTTTTTCCCATTTAACTGTGAGCTTTTTGAAGGAGATTCCTGGTTTGCTATCAATACACAGTGTCCCATGAGCAGTGGATTCAAAAACCCAGGGTTTCCCTTGCCTGTGACCGGGACCTGGGGTCCCGGGAATGAGGAAGGACACGAGGGGGTGGGATGTGCGCGGCTGCACTGAGCGGGGCCGCACGTGACCCTCTGACGTTATCTGGGTTTGACAGCATGAGGACATTCACCTGGTATCAGAAACCCTAACTGAATCTTTCAGCGCCAAGTAAGAAATATCTTCATCTTTATGCAAATAATTTAGAGTGAAATGAATTTCATTCTGAACACTGAGGTGAACTCTGTATTCCCCAAACTGCTCCCTGAGCCATTCACATCTCCTGTGGCGCTAAGGAGCACGCCTCTGTGGCAGCATGAGAACAAGTGAGTAAGAAAGCTGCGGTAGATAAAGCGTAAACAGATTTCCACTGCAGGACTGAGAACGGTCCACATGCTAACGCAGATCGTGAGTGTCCGGAAGGGCAGCAGACTGTGCCGAGTGGAAGGAAGCCTTTCCCCAGAGCCATCTGTGGACGTCCTCTGAGACCAGTGTTTCCAAAGTGCAGGCTGTCTTCCGCCAGTGAGACCCAGGGCACTTGCAGAATCACATCTCCCGAGGCCTTTTCTGTTGGTAGCAGGCAGGGCTGCATCCTGGCTCTGCCGTCCAGTTACCCTGTGCCTCAGTTTCCTCATGTGTAAAATGGAGAAAACTGTCCACTTATACAATTGTGATGAATAGTGAATGAGACTTTATGTGTACAGGACATAGGATAGTGCCTCTTCCTGGTCATCAAATACATCTAATGTAACTCTGTTAACGTGCATAATTCTTTTTTTTTCTTTTTTTAACCAAGAGAGCTAGTCTCAAGCCTTGAGTCTTTGACAGTATCTAACTACAATGTTTAAGCTTTTGTCTTCATCATATTTACAAGTTGGTTATTCACACCAGTGATAAAACTTTTTAAAAAATGAATGCATTTAGAAAGAAATACTTCAAATGTATTACAGAGAGAAATATTAAGCACAGGTGGTACACAGAACAAAGGGTGACTATATGGCAAAACTTAGGAGAACGGTACGTGAGCATCCAGGTGACACAATGCTGGGACCCAGTCTGATGCCACCCATGGAGACGAGGCAACTTCCCCATAAGCCTGGAGGATCCCTGCCCCCGCCACATAATCTTTTAAAGATACCTCCCTCAGTTTTAAAATTTCTGCTAGAAAACCATTGGAAGATTACAAAAGAATAATTGTATTACTAGAAAATTAGTATTTCTTGAAGTTTAAATAAGTTCTGCTTTCTCAAATGTTTCAGTGCAGCCAGACTTTTCATATAAATATAATCCTGAAATATTGGAAAATTCCATTTGTGAAAATGTTAATGTGTTTTAGGAAGGCCTTAAAACACTTTTTCTCTGAATATTTTACTGAAGCCAGACTGGAAAAGTGAACTCACATGTTTCACTCATCAGAAATCAAAGCGAAATCTCGCTAACCAATTTGGTACACGCTGAACAGAACAAATTGCTTGGATTCGTTTTACAGTCATTTCAGTCCTTGAGAAATCATGGCATGAAATTAAGCCGGGTACAGGCCACGTGCCCCGTGAGCGTCGGGGGGTGGATGTAATGCCGGCCACCCAGTGACACACTCTTTTCTCTCCTGCTCCAAAAAGCATGTCAAGATGGCAGATGAGCTGAAGAGCTCAGTGGAAATTCTCCCCAGCAAAACAAAGTGAGGAAAATTGTTTAAAAAAAAAAAACTGTCACAATCATTTAAATATCCCTGGAAACTGTCCTGAGGACATACAGCAAATGGAGAAATAGTCATTCAAGAAAGCCTACTAAATAAAAGCTCAGCGAGGGTCTGTGACCTCTGAGCCATGACCTCCCCCCGCTCCCCCAGGCTCCACGCTCTGATACCCGGGTGACTGCTCTGGGCAGGTGTGCTCAAGATGGAGATTCTCCCCTCAACTCTGAGGCTCCAGTTTCACCTTAGGAGAGACAGGCTGCTGTCATTTCTTACCCTGCCCAGCCCCTTACTGCACAAGCTCTCCTCCGGGCGAGGGCCTCCCTTCCATCGCCACAGGTGGGACAGGCCAGCTTAGGGCGGGGGTCCCACCCCGGGACAGGCAAGCCAAGAAGACCAGGGGCTGCACAACTCCCTCCCTCAGTGCCCACTTGTAGAGCAGGGGTGTCACTCCCAGAAAAAGAGGGTCCCCGCCCTCAGTTCCAGTGCAGGGGCACAGGGGTTTTAGGGGGAAAGGAGGGCCATAAAGATGAAGATCTCCACGGCTCTGCTTGAGGAGCCTGACCTTCTTTGCAACAGAGCCCAGGGAACCGCATGCCTAAGGGCGCTGTCACAGCGGTGGCGATGCTGGGGAGCATTAGAGGGGGCTGGTAGCTCCACAGGCAAGGAGGACAGCCCAGCACCCAGGGAAGGAGCCAGAGGGTCCTTCTGGGATCACCGTCGATTCTGGGGGTGCTTAGGCTGTACCCCTCAGGAGTAGTTGGGGCAGGACATGGGGAAAAATTCAAAGCCACACACAGACCACCATCGTGGGGCACAAGGGCTCAAACACAACCTCTGAGCAAATACTGACTGAGCAGTAAGCTACTCCAACCCAGGGGCTGCTGCCAGGAAGCCAGGCTTGTAACTAAACTCACACTTGTTCCAGGGAGCCTGGAAGACTCTGCATGTCCAAGGCGGAGCCCTCTCAGGAGTGATCAGAGAGGGAACTCCGAGTGCCAGTCCCTGGCGGAATGTGAAGCCAAAAAATGCAAATTCCCCGAAGTGTGACAGCAACCTACAAGCTAGACAGACATGCATCCAACAGGAAAGGGTAAAAATCTAACTGGTGGAGAGGGCTGAAGGATCACTTTTGACCAGTAAGTTACTTATGCAGAACCGAGGCACATACACCCCTGTCCCGAAGCTGGGCTAAAAGATAAAAACAAGGGGGAAAATATGAGCAGCGACATCAAAGAGCCCCATTAAGGAAATTATGTAAGAAATGATAAAAACTGTAACTACATACATCTCCTTTCCTTTCTTGACTGGTTTAAAACAACTGCAGAAAACAATAGGCATGTAATGTGTATTGTTGGTCCTATAACTAATGATAAAAGCCCAAAGGAGGCAGGTGGAGCTAAGTTACATTGAAGCAGGGAAATGACAGCAGATGGTAACTGAAATCCAAAGGAAGGGATGAAATGAGCCAAAAGAATAAAAAAGAAGTCATTATAACAAAAGTTATAGTTACATGTCCTCTTCTTCTCTCAGCTTCTTTAAAAGGCATGTTACATAAAGCAATAATTATAAATATTGTTTTTGTAATGTAGATATAATATGTATAGCAATAATAATACAGAAAAGGGTGGAGGGAATGGAGTTTTATGGAGTAAAGTTTCTGTATTTCACTGAAACTAAGCCAATGTGAATCTGAAGGAGATTCTGGTAGGTTAACAAGTTTATTGCTAAGGCTTAGAGAGCACTCCTTAAGGAATTAATTTTAAAATATATTTAAGAAACCATTAAAGGAATTAAAATGTTACACTAGAAAATATCCACTTAATTCAAAAGCAGGCAGTAAAGGAGGAAGAGAGGAACAAAAATGGTATGAGACATACAGAGAGCAAAAACCAGCATGGCAGATGTGCATCTAGCCACATCCTCAATCATAGTGAATGTGAATGGATTAAACAACTTCATCAAAAGACAGATTGTCTGGTTGGATTAAAAATTATGCTTTCTACAAAAAGGTAGACTTTAATTTAAAGATACAAATAGGTGGAAAGTAACAAAATGGAAAAAGATATGCCAGGAAAGCAAACAACCATAAGAGAGCTGGAATGGCTAGACTACTATCTGACGAAATGGACATTAAAGCAAACAAAGTGTTACTAGAGACAAAGAGGGACATTTCATTATGAAAAAAGGTCAATCCATCAGGAAGGAAAGGAAATTTGAGGCATGAACACAAATGTAAAGATTAAGCAACACTGCTAAATACCCAATGGTCAAAGAAAGCACTGGGGAAATTAGAAAATGCCTCGAGATAAATGAAAATGAAAACACAACATATGGCAACGTAAGGGATGTCAGGCACAGAAAAACTTAGAGCTGTAAATGCCTATGTTTAGAAGAAGAGACATCTCAAATCAGTAACCTAAACTTCACCTTCAGAAGCTAGAAAAAGCAAAGCAAACAAAACCCAAAACAAGCAGAAGGAAGGAAGTAACAAAGAGCAGAAATAGATGAAACAGAGAACAGAAGAACATAAAATCAACACCACCAAAAGTTGATTCTTTGGAAAGGTTAACAAAACTGACAAACCTTTAGCAAGACTGGTCAAGGAAAGTTGAAATTTGGGAGAAGACTCAAATTACGAAAACCTGAATAAGAGGCCATCATTACTGACCACTCAGAATGAAAAGGGTTGTAAGGGGACACGACGAACGCCTGTATGCCAATAACTCAGGTAACCTAGACAACATGGACAAGCACACTAATCACCGAAATGGACTCAAGGAGAAATAGGAAATCTGACTAGACCTGCACTAAGAAAAGGGACTGAATTGGTAATTTAAAACCTTCCCACAAAGACTAGGACCAGATAGCTTCACTAGTGAAGTACATCACATCTTAAAAGAACTACTAATCCTTCCCAAATTCTTCCAGGAAATAGAAGCGCCCTCTTGTTCTGCAAACAATACCATCAATAAGCGAAGACAACTCAGAACAGAGAAAATATTTGCAAATCATATGTCTGGTAAGGGATTTCTATCCAGAATATATAAAGAACTCTTAAGACTCAATAAGAAAAAGGTAAATAATCCAATTTTTAAATGGGGAGAGGATCTGAATAGGTATTTCTCCAAAGGACATATGCAAGTAGTCACTAAGTACATGAAAAGACCCTCAGCACCACTGGCTGTGAGGGAAATGCAAACCAAAATCTCAGTGAGGTACCACCTCACACCCACCCCAATGGCTGTGATAAAAAAGACAGACAACAAGGGTTGACAAGAAGGTGGAGAAATTGGAACTCTCATATGTTGCTGGGGAAATGGTCAAGACACTTTGGCAAACAGTTGGACAGTTCTTCAAAAGTGTTAAACTAGGAGTTACCTCTGTCTGGGCCATTCCACTCCTCCACTCCAAACGTATACCCAAAAGACATAAAAGCACGCACCCATCCAAAAGCTTGTCAACAAATGTTTATGGCAGCCCAATTCATAATAGCCAACAGGTGGGAACAACCCAAATGTACCTTCTCCTGATGAGTGAGTAACTAAAAAGTGATATATCCATACAATGGAATATTATCTGACAATAAAAAGAAACCGAGCGCAGATACATGCTGTCACTTGGAGAAACCTTAATGCAGGTAAAAGAAGCCAGTCACAGAAGACCACATGTTGTATGGTTCCATTTATACAAAATATCTAGAACAGGCAAAGATACAGTGGTTGCTTAGGGCTGGGAGGAGGAGGGCTAGAAAATGACGCTAATAGTACAAGGTTTCTTTTGGGTGAGTATATTAGTCAGGGTTCTCTAGAAAAACAGAACCAGTAGCACATACTGGAAAGAGATTTATTATAAAAAAGTGGCTCGTGTGACTATGGAAACTGGCAAGTCCAAAAATCTGTAGAGCCAATGTCTCAATTTGAAGACCGTCCAGCTGGAGAATTCTCTCTTACTCAGGGCAGAATCACCCTTCTGTTCTACTCAGGCCTTCAACTGATTGGATGAGGCCCACCTACATTACAGAGAGCAACCTGCTGTTATGAAAGCTGAGGGCATGGGCTTCCATGAGGGCAAAGGCAGAGTGTGATGGGGCCAAACTGAGAATAGAGTGATGAGTCATGTGAAGACACAAAACTGAAATACAGGAAAATATCTGGGGGCAATGAATTGTTACGCAGCTGGCATGCCAGAGTCTGAGGACATGACAAGAGTATAGAGCCAGCAGCCTGCACCCCGATCAAACCCTTCCACAACCTTGTGCCTACTGAATACCGCTCAGTGCAATTCCCTGGTCAACTGGCATAAATCTAACATCACTTTATTCCCTCTACAGCTGTGCTCCAGACAATCAGTGCAGCCACACCCAATTCTCAGGGAAACGCCTGTGTGCACAGTGCCCGCTGCCCCGCGGCCAGTCCCGTGACGCTGGTTAAAGTAGCCATGGGCATCTGGTCACCTAGTATGATGCAAAAACTGTCCAGGCCAACCAGCTTCCTGCTGGAAACGGGAAAGATTGGGAATAGCAGGGGAGTGTTGTGACATGGAAAGCTGCATTGGGATGGCTGTCACGGCCACTTCCAGACCAAAGGGAAGACGGAGCGGAGACCTGGCTGAAGCAGAGGAAGCTGGCTGAACAATGCAGAAACCATGCCAGGACCACACCCCCGTGACTGGGTCTGGAGACAATCAGGGGTCTCTGGAGTTGCCTCCATTGTCCCAGTCCAAGTAAATTCTTAAAGTGACACCCCTCCCCTGAGCCCCACCCATTCCTAGAGGTACCTTGAAAGGAGCCCTGCATTTGCACCCTAAATACCTGGCTGCACAAGTCTCCCTTCCCTAGGAATTGCTTCACTCAAGTATCGGGCACTCATTCCGTGCTAAGCGCTGTTTGAGGCACAGGAGACCGCACTAGATGAGGCAAGCTGGGCCTCTGCACAGAGCCGGTTTCCTTGTGGTCAGAAACTGTCTCATGTTGGTGGTCACCACTCCCACTGGATTACCCTCTGGCAGCCCCTGGCCCTGCGCTCCCACACCCCTGGCTCCACGCCCTTGACTCACACTGTTCAGAAAGGTTCCTCTCCGTAGAAATCCCTTCACCTGCTAAATGACACCACCTCCTTGCAGCCTTCCAGGATCTCTCAGGCAAAAGTAAGTCCCCTGTTTTCTGTACTACTTAGCACATCTGTGGCCATCATGGAACTCCTGCCACTCCTGCCACTCTGCCTCCGAGTTCAAGTGATTTACATGCCTATCTCACCTTCAGGAACTTGAACTCCTTGAGAACAGAAACTGGGCCTGATTCCCATCACTGAACCTTCCACATGGGATCCCTCCAACGCACAGTGGTTACACCAAACTAAATTCAACCAGTGAGGAGCTTGGGAGGAAGTGAGGAGGTCAAACACCCTTTTCTCATTCTCAGCCTCCGCATCCAAGCACATGGTCCTGAGTCCCTCACTGTCACACTATCTTCTAGAGTAAAATTTAAATGGCACCATGCATCTAAAGCCTTTGGTCCAGCTGCCCTCCTCCAAGTCCAAATCATCCGCAGCTCACAGACAAGCGAGTTATTTTCTCAGCCCTGGCCGTGGTCAGTATTGCCCAGCTAGGAAGAAGGCTTTATAATGAAATACTTCCAAGTGCTTTGAACTGGCCAAGCTGTGTTTATACAATTACAAGCAAACAAGCTAATGTAATGGCATGGCTGAGATTTAATGGTGCCGGGTCAGGAAATTACAGTTCCCTGCTTACATGTTTCACTGCCGACTGGTTTACATCTCATCGGAAAAGAATCTTGCTTTGGACTATTCCTTTGTGCAGAGGGGGCTTGCTATAAATAAGGGGGCGGGGAAGTGAGTTCTTAAGTGAGTTTTATTTCCTCCTGAGGGACACAGACGAAGACAAGGGGGTGACTGTCAGCGTCTGGGCTGCACCAGAAAATTTCACTAACTATGTACAGGTGGCAGCAGCATAAATAAGAATAATAAGGGATGCCTCCCCATAGGGCCAGGCTTGTCTCTCAACCAGTTCTGCCAAGACTCCACGGACATGGGCCAGAGATGCAGCTAACACAGTATCAGAAAGAACACTGAGTGTGCAATCGGGGGGCCTGGGTAAAGACCTCGATAGCCACTAACCAGCCCCGGGAGCTGGGGCATGTCACTGGGCTTCTCTGGGCTTTAAATCGCTCATCTGTATACTCAACAACTGCTTAAGGTTCCTCCCAGTTTGAGTTGAATCTATGCCAACTCATTAGACCATTGCTCCCCGGCCACAAGATTACTAGAGCTAAGCCGGTAACATGAGGGTCATTTTTCTAATTGCACCGATCCCCACACATGTATCTGCCTGGTTCTCCATGTGACTAACCCCACATCTGTCATGCAGTGGCCTAAGGTCATGGCATCTGGCTGGGGCTGTGACACTTTGTGACACTCTTACTCACACGTGGTGTTAGGGGCACAGCCTCTAAGACTGCTCTCTCCTTAGCTCCAGAGTCTAAGAGACAGTGAACGAATGGATTCATGCGCTCACTGGCCTTTCAGGATTTTATCACAGTGTTATTTTTAAACTCAAGTGAAAAGAACTAAGTGTTCAAGTTCTTGAGTGGAGAGGGTGGATGAGTGATACACTTTCTGTGTAAGGGTGATCCCTTGTGAAAAACGTACATGCAGCACAGCTAAAGGAAAACGGTAAATCTGGCTTCACCAGAGATGCTTACCCCCCCAAGCCTACCCCGGGGCCCCTCTGGAATGCAGTTCTTAGAACTCATGCTTTTAAAACATGGACCAACCAGACTACAACGTGAGGCATTTCTGAGGCCAGACTCCCCAGACAGAATCCAAGACAGACTTGTGCTGCATTATTAGGGTTGTCAAAGATATTAATGAAGTTGCTAAGAGGGGTCCTATCAGTAAACACCTCATCTTTGATATCTCGTGTCGTTGGGCGCTACAAACATTCCCCAACAACCTGCTTTTCAAGTTTGCCTCTTTTGTACTCATTTGCTGAGGCCGTGGCAGTGGAAGTTGGACCACTCTCCAGAGCAATTAGGAACAGCTCTCAAAATCCATCAGTGTGTCCAAATTTTATCCCACTCTCAGGAATCTATTCCCACATGATAGACATAAGGTCAAAGATCTGTGTATAAGAATGTTTCTAGCAAAAATGTAAAGCAACAAGAGGGAAGTGACTCCGTAACACAAATACATGATGGGAATTATTACCATGATGCTTCTTAAGGATGTTTTGTAGTAATATACAAAAATTTTTGCTACAAATTTTAAGTGAAAAAAATGAGGTTGCAAGTTTTATATATATTTTTCAATCCTTGAAATGCACAAACAAAAAGATGCAAGACAAAATGCTAACAGATTACTTTAGATTTGAGAGGGTAAGTGATTTTTCCCCCTTCCTCCTTCCCACTTCTCACTTTACTCTGCTTTCCAAATCACCCACAATAAATTTTACCTTGAAATTATAATATCATTATAAAAAACTGAGTGTTCCTTAGATGACCACCCCTTCCTTCATTTGAAATTACCTTGTCTCCCTTCTCATCACCACCATGCCTTTCTCCCTGCAGACGCAATGGCAACAGGAAAATCAAAGCCACATAATTCACTTCGGCTAGTGATAATTACAAATGTCACAGCCCATATTGACAGGTTTGTTGGAGAGTTCCAAGCTGGGTGGGTGGGGGCAATATCTCTATCTACTTTCAAACGATTATTTTGAGGACAATAGGAAAAAACACAGCAAGACAGGCATCGTGCACCACTGCTTGATTCTGAAGTCCTAAGCATCACCCAAAGGCCAGAAGAGAGCGGGCTGACCCCCGCACACCTCCATCCTCCAGGAAGGCCCTGAGGACTTCACACTTTTTCTTGGAACAGGCTTTTCCTGGAAGTCTGTCTTGTGGGATAACCCTGAGCGTACTTTGTAAGATACACAGCACAGGAAGAAATCACATACGAAATGCTGGCGCTGGGGGTGCAATCACAGAGCGGGGGCTGGTTATATGCATATACAGGGCTTTTAAAATGCATACAAAGATGCACAGAGTCTGGAGGGAGACCCCCCAGAGAATTAACATCGCTGAATGATGAAATTATCAGTGGTATTTTCCTTGTGATGTTGTCCTGCATTTTCCAATCTTTGTATGTGTTGTTTTTAAGGAAGAGTTTTATTTTTAATATGATAATTGAGGGATATGCATAAAAGTACATAGAAAAGACTCAGAAGGAGGTAGTGTAAGAGATAAATCTTTTCTTTTTCATACTTTCTTTGCATTTTCTAAATGTTTTGCAATGAAACTGCATTCCATTTTCCAACAGAAAAAAAAAAATACAGTTATTTAAACAAGTCCTAAATGTATTACGGAGAAATGTTTGTTCTCACAGCTAAAATGTCCTTTTAGTTCCAGGGTTAGGGCAGGGGATATTTCTCAGTGATTTGTTGGCTCCACCTCAAGCCAGATGCTGTCAAAATTATTTACTAAGCACTTATTAAATAGCTGGGACTGTGCAAGAGTTCATTTGCTTCATTAATTCATTCACAAATATTTTTGATAATCTATACATTAAAGCATTGATAACCACATTTGTCTCTGTCCTGAAGAAACTTCCTGCCTCGCTGAGAATATATACGAGTTAACTATGATAGCCCTTGCTCAACATCTGTGCGGGCTGGTTCCAGGACCACCCCTCACCCAACTCCACACCTAAATCTTAGGATGCTCAAGTCCCTTGTATAAAACGATGCAGTACAGTTTGTGCTCTGCAACCACGGCTCTGGGTCTGCGGTTGGTTGAATCCGCAGATACAGAACCCACGGCTACAAAGGGCTGACTATATAGTATGGCAGTTGTTCTTAAAATTTAGCTTGCATCAGGATCACTGGGGCGGGGGCAGGCTTCTTAAACCATAGATTGCTGGGCTCCACCTGATCCAGTCAGTCTGATCCCAGATGATGCGGGTCTCACCCTTGGGGGACCCCTGCATTATAAATGCTTGACAGAGAGGTATGCAGACAGGGTGCTGTGGGAGCGCCAAGTTCCACCTCCATCAGACGCTGTGTTCCTACTGAAAGCGGGGGTGGGGAGAGAAAAAAGAGGGTAAGCCCGCACATCAGTCCATAGAATCCTCAATGCCTTACTAGGTAGATTTCTAGACCATCACACTCTTTCTTTCAGGATCTGACAATAGCCACTAGCTCTTTCCCCAAATGGACTAAGGCATACTCGTTAGACACACGAAAGCCTAAACTCGCCACTAGTGAGACAGTTCACCAAATTGAAGCCCTTCAAGAAGGAGGCTTCGATAATATCTGCACAATTAGGGCCTGCAGAGACCATTCCAAACGCCTGTGTATGTGGGCATGTGAGGGAAGAAAAGGACCAACATCTGTGATGCTGGAAATGCTAACAAAACTGGCCATGTTGGGTAAAAGCCTTTGCTAAGGGTGCAGCGACCCTGTTTGGTGACTCTGTTTTATAAGTGCATAATGTAGCCAATGGTTTACCCAAGCCTGTGATCATAAAATGTTACAAAGCGTTCCAATATTATTAAGATAGTAAGGCCACTTATAAAATACTTTCTGGATGAGGGTCAAAAAGTTGATGACAGTGTTCCCTGGATAGAAGTTTAGCTATATATAGACTAAAAGCCAAACAGAAATGTCATGAGCTTCATTTTCTGCACCCTCGAACACTGTACTTTATCAACTGGGTCAGAGTTTAGATGTACCAGGACAGCTAACTCGTTTAAAGGATCCACAGAGTAGATCATTTTGCAGTAGCATACTTACTCTCTATTTTATATTTTACATACTAGGTGTCAGGGGTTATATCTGCAAAATTGAATAAGTCTGTAAGAAAGTCAGTATATCACTACATTATTTTTTCCCCCTGAACAAGTGTGTGTGTTTAAGGACTAAATATGAGAATAGCATATAGAGGGAGAAATCTGGAATCAAATTCATGCAGGTTAAATCATTTCTAGATTTCTTTTAACCTGGTGAATAGTACTACCCATTTGTTCTTGTTGTTTCTTTTCCTTTTCTTGTCTTGCGGCTTATCTGATTTCTCTTCCTCTCTGTCTGATGAATGGTCCATAGAGGGATTGGTAAAAAGTGAAAAACAAGATGCTTAGGACACTGGGAATATCATTAGTGAGAACATTTCCCCCAAAGTGCTTCATTTTGCCTCCAGATGGGTTACAAATATAGTTAAGCTCTTGTCTGTACATTAATTCAGGGCATCAGAGTTTCATAACCTGTTAAAAATGCTTATCTTGCACGTAAGAACTAGCCCGGTGAGCAAGTGTTTTCCATGTGTGATGCAGTGATGACGCAGAAATTACTATACCCAGTTTATAGACAGGAAGACAGGACAATATAACTAAAAATCTTTGGTTTTTTTAAATTGCTATTTTTTTCTTTAGAAATATCACCAAAATGGTCCTGGGAAATATCTTTTACTACTTGTGGGGAAAAAATTTAGACTTTTTAAAAAATTACATACCTAAATTCCAGAGAGGAATAAGGAGATTAAGTACAAAAACTGAAATTAAATAAACACTGGGAAAATAGAGTGAATGTTCATTTGATTTCAGAATAGGGTTGGATTTTTTAACAACAGCCATAAAGGAAATTACCACATTTGATTATGTCTATCTTTTAAAAGTTTTGTCTCTCTGAAAATACCATACACAAAATAAGAAAGTAAAAAGACAAATTTAAAGAAATAGTTACAGTGGGAGGAGGTTATAGTTCAGTGGTAGAGCGCATGCTTAGCATGCACAAGGTCCTGGGTTCAATCCCCAGTACCTCCATTAAAACATAAATAATAAATAAACCTAATTACTTCCCTCCCCAGGTAAATACTGCTGTGCTTTCTGCCACTATAGATTTTACATTTTAAAGAATTTTATATAAGTTAAATAACACAGCACAGTCTTTTTTGGTCTCTACTTTTTCACTCAACATAATGATTATGAGATTTATTCATGCTATTGCATGTATCTAATTAATTCCTTTTTATTTATTATTCCTGAGTAATATTCTATTTATGGATATATCATTATTTATTCATTCACCTGTCAATTGGCATAAAATTGTCCATCTTTTTCTAGACATTTATTCTAAGGAAATAGTAAGATATTTGTTCAAAGATTTATGTATAGAGTTATGTATTACAGCATTATTTAATTATTAAAAAATTAGAGGCTATCTATACATCCAACAATAAGAGATAAATCAAGCAATTATAATCAGTCCATTCAAAGAAAATGCAGCATTTAAAAACCACATTTTTGAATCATTTTTAATTAACACAGGAAAGCCTTCATATATAATGTTAATTTTTTAAAAAGGGATACAAAGCTCATTATCTTAATTTTGTAAAACTAAATCATTGAAGCACTAGAAGAATGCAGGGGTGAATTCTATTATAATATATGTATGAGAGGAAGGTTTTCTAAGATTGAAAATCTGGAAGCAAAAAAAAAAAAAAAAAAAGGAAAGGGAAAAGAAAGAAAAAGATTGATAAAAATCTTTTGCCGAAAAATGAATAAAATCAAAATACATCTGATAACCTGTGAGAAAATTATTGCAATACTTATCACAGATAAATAGATAATGTCCCTAATATATAAGGAACTCTTTAAAATTAAGGGAAAGAAGACCAAAAACTAGATAGAAAAAGGGATAATTTACTAAAGGACAGTTCATTAAAAAAACTAGAAATAGCCTAAATATGTGAAAAATATTCAACTCTACTCATAATTAGGGAAATGCAAATTACAACTTTACTGAGACGCCCATTTCTCACTTATCAGATTGGTGACAATTAAAAAGCATGACAATACATTCTATTAAAGGAATTGTGGGAAATAGGTGTTTTCATACGTTGCTGGTGGGAATGGAACTGGTACATCACCTTTGGAGGGGTCCCCGGCAGTATCTAATGACTGCGTATCTATTTAAAACTACTTTTTGATCCAGCAATTTCACTCCCAAGAATCTATCCTGAAGACAGAACTCCAGCAAAATGAAAATACATATGCACACAGTAATTCATCGCAGCATTGCTTGTAATGTCAAAATACTGGAAGTATCCTAAGCACTTGTATATGAGAGGTTGAACCAACTCTGGTATATTTATACAGTGGAGTACCTTGTACACCTGGGAAAAAGAATGAGGTTCTCTACAAACTGATATGGACTGATTTCCAGGACATACTGTTAAGTAGAAAAAAAAAATCAGTTTGCAAATGTAGTATCTACTGTATTACTTTTTGTGTAACAAAAAAAGTGGGGGAAATATACTTGTATCTACTTATTTTTGCAAAAGGAATCCCAGAAGGACAGACTAGAAATAACAGAGATTGGTCACCCTCAGGGCAGGTGGGTGGGAACAGGGCAGAATGGATGACGGAAGGGACACTTTTTTGAGTAACCTTTTGGTGTACCTTTGATTTTAGAATCATGTTTATGGTTCACTTACTCAGTGAATAAATGAATAACCAAATGTGTTAATTAATAATCAGAATCAGTGAGGATGTGGGATAAAAACTGCACGCAGAATATGAACAGAAACAAATAATCCTAATAGTATTTACAATAACTACCACACAGACAAAGAACGTGGGGATCCAATCAAGTAATTTTGAACACGGTAGTTTGATTTTATACCCTTAGGCTAAACACAAAAACTATAAACAATTATTGTAGCTAGTAAGTTTGTTTTTCACTGTGTTGTATGTTAGCAGTTCTGAACCGACTTATGTATATTCCAGCACTGAGCAGACAGTGGGGTCCCGTTTTCACTATCAGAGAAGGAAATATAGATACACAAAGGGGAGGCAAGGATGCGCCCTGTGGTGCTGAATTGGAATTGGAGGTGTTGGTGTAAAAACATGGTTTTCAAATATAGAAATCAGTACGAATCTCAGGGCATGAACATATATTCCTGGCTCTGTTTGCTGAGAATGTTGAGAACCAATAACATCCCAGTAGCAGTGAACACACTGAGTGTCCAGATCGGGTTTCTAAATACCAACCTCCAGACTAAAAGGAACTGCCTCCTTGAAGAACTGGCTGATTCCAGGGCTGGTGGAGCATCTTGCTGTGCAAAGAAGTAAGGACATGCTCAAAGGATGAGGGGGACGTGTCAAAAAGACATAGCCAGGTTGAAGGGGCTCCCAATGACCACAGGTGGGACAATCTGAGCATCGAAATCAATAAAGACAGCAACAGATTATAAATTAGGCTCAAACGAGAACCTATGAGTATCTTATAGTATTTATATCTTATACTGATAAAAGTGAGTCAATGAATAAGTGGGGAGGAGGAAAGTGCTCCCTTACAGCAGATGCAAATTAATAAATGAGGGATGATGGAATTAGAAAATCTCTATTTGGTAACAATCATAATAATGTTCGATTCAAGCAAGAATCATCAAGGATGGTAAAAATAGCAGGTAAAAACTGAAACATGAATAGGATAGTTACACAGTATTAAGTTCCTCCCTACGAGATAGTTTTTCATTACAAAGGGTAAAGGGGTATTATTTATGGTACAGCATGTTGGCAGACACCACCTTACTCGACTGACCAAGGTTGACATCAGCAGGATGTGTCCAAAGCACAACTCGTGCCCTTGGTAAGATGCTCTGAGGACCCGGCCTCACCCCCCAGCATTCCTGCCGAAGACGCGCAGTGTGAATGTAATCATGAGGAAACAGCAACCCCAGACTCTCTTACAGGGTAACTGCTCTGTACTTTTCAAAGATGTCAGAGCCAGACAAGAAAGGCTGAAGAACCACCCAGATTAAAGGACACCAAAGAGACCAAACGCTCAGTGAAAAAGAGAGGAGGCAAATGTGATAAAGTGTTAATATTTGGAAAATATGGGTGAAGAGCATATTGGAATTCTTTATATTATTTATATAACTTTTCTGTAAACCTGAAACTCTTTCAAAATAAATGGTAGAGATAGTGAGGAAAAAAATATATATTCTCTCTTCCTCCGCTCTCTCTCCCTCTTTCTTCTGTCTCTGTGTCTCTGTCTCTCCATCTCTGTCTTTGTCTCTCTGTCTCCGCAGACCCACACACAGAAACATGTCAGAAGGAAACGCAGCAAAAATGTTAATATTGTTTGTATCTAGAGGGTGGGGCAACACACTTAAAATTAATCTTCTTGCAAAGGTAACAAATCAAAAATAAACTAGTTGAACTACATCAATCTAAAAAGCTTCTGCACAAAGGAAACCAAATGAAACAGAAACAAAATAAAAAGGCCACTTACAAAGCAGGAGAAAGTATTTACAGATCATATATCCAATAAAAGATTAATATCCAAAATAATAAAGAACTCATACAACTCAAGAGCAAAAAAGCTAACAATCCAAATTAAAAATTGGGCAGAGGGTCTGAATAGACATTTTCCCCATACAGATGGCCAACAGGTACATGAAAAAATGCTCAACATCACTAATTACTAAAGAAATGCAAATCAAAACCACAATGAGATACCACCTCACACCTCAAAGACAAGAAATATCACCAAAAGACGAGAAATAACAAGTGTTGGCGAGGACAGGGAGAAAAGGGAACCCTCCTGCACTGTTAGTGGAAATGAAAACTGCTGTAGCCACTACAGAAGGCAGTATGAAGTTTTCACAAAAAAATTAAAAATTTAACTACCATACGATCCAGTAATTCCACCACTAGGTATTTATCTAAAGGAAACAGAAATACTAATCAAGAAGATAATATGCACCCCTATGTTCACTGCAGCATTATTTACAATAGCCAAGATAATGGAAGCAACCCCAGGGCACACTGATGGATGGATGGACAAGAAAATGTGATATACACATTTATTTGTGTGTGTGTGTTGTGTGCATGTGTGCAATGGAATATTATCTAGCTGAAAAGAAGGAGATCCTGCCATTGTGACAATGTGGATGGACCTTGAGGGCATTATACAAAGTAAAATAAGTCAGACAAAGATAAATACTGTGTGTTCTCCCTTATATGTGGAATCTCTTTAAAAAAAAAAAAGTCCAAATTCATAAAAACAGAGAGTAGAATAATGATTGCCAAGGGCTAAGAGGAGGGGGAAATGGAGAGATGATGGTCAAAGGGTATAAACTTCCAGTTACAAGGTGATAAGTTGCAGGGATCTAGTGTACAGCATGGTGACTATGATTAACTATACTGTATTGCATATTTGAAAGTTGATAAGAGAGTAGATCTTAAATGTTCTGACCAATGACAATAACAAAAAGGTAATTTATGAGGGAAGGGATAAATTGGGAGTTCAAGATTTGCAGATACTCATATATATAAAATAGATAAACACCAAGTTTCTACTGTATAGCACAGGGAACTCTATTCAATATCTTGTAGTGACCTATAATGAAAAACAATATGAAAATGAATATATGTATGTATATGGATGATGGAAACATTATGCTGTACACCAGAAACTGACACACTGTAAACTGACTATACTTCAATTTAAAAAAAGGTAATTATATGAGATAAAGGATACGTTAACTAACCTAACTGTGGTAAATACTTTGCAATATATACTTGTAGCAAATCATTATGTGGTACACTTAAACGTACGCAACGTTATATGTCAAGTATATCTCCATGAAGCTGTGGGAAAATAAAAAATTATAAAATCTTCTTCATGCTTTTCTGCTTCACACATATTCAACCACGAGTTTGTATGTACTCTCACAATATAGATATATTGACAATTTTAGGAAGTGCTAGCAAGGGCTGGGACTCTCAATCTGTCACAATGGCACCTTGTCAGTGTCAGCTGTCTTGTCCATATCGCTGCATGCCCCAGCCTGGTCACACCCACCTGGGCTCTGCCAGCAGCTGTGGCAGTGCCAGAATAGTTCCTGATGTATCATGATAGCAAGACAACTGTAGTCTCAAATGACTTGAAGTGTCACATGTTCTTCCCCTGAGGCCACATGTATGCCGTATGACAGAAGAAATTCTAAAAATGGCAATGTGCATACTCTGCTGCAGAAACACCCTGTCACTTTCTGGCAGCAGAAAAGTTCCAGCGTGATGAACATTGAGTCTGTCTGCCCTGTTAAAGTGTCATTGTTTTTTTTTTAAGCAAATCATTATTTCTTACAGATTTATAGAATGTACCATCTCAATCTTTGGGTGCCTTGGAAAACCACCCAAATTCTTTCCCTGTTAGTTATGGTTTTAAAAATAAATTTTAAAACATCACTTCTCAGTGCTGGGCACACATAACAGAGAGCCAATAAATGCTCCTCTGATGAGTGAATCGAGAAGTGAATCAGGGTGGGAGTGACTGGGGTGAGGAGAAAACTCTGCCATCTGGGTTTTGAAGTTTGGATTATGCAATAGGCTTGACAGTTTGTGACCAATTTATTTAACAGTTTTCCAGTTTCTGCCAGTTGGAGGTGACTTTAGTGGGTTACTGAGTTTTCCTCTGGCTTCAGGCAGGAAAGTATCAACATGTCAGGATCTCAGACGTAGGCTGTACGCCAACCGTCTCCAAAACTTCCAGAAAGAGCTGTCACAAATTTATGTCAAAAGACATCCTAAAGTTTTTATCACTTAAAATTCAGTCCTAACGGCTCAAACTTTTCATATCACAAAGCTGGGTCTTGTATTTAATTTGTGATTTCAGAGAGTCATGTGTCCAATTATTCTAGATTCTTCTCATTCTCTTCTGTCACTGAGAAATCATTCTCTGAATTTATTCTCAAAGGCTGCCACCATTCAAATATGGAGACAAATTCTTGACTCCTCAGAGGAATGAGATGTGGATATTCTATTAACCCGATTTCTGAGCAGCCTCTCTGGTTGACTCAGACAACTCAAGACATACTTGTGTAAAATGGTATGCTCTTCGGGAAAACCCAGCTGACTTTGTGATATTTACAAAGTACTTAAGAAATCAAGATAGCCTTCAGAACTAAACCTTGGAGATTTTAAATTTACTTCCCCAATATCAAAAAGGAAATGTATGATGGTTTATTTACTTATTATTATAAATATTTACTTTAAATTTATTATTATTATTATAATTTATTACTGTTTCTTGAAACCTGGCATTGTGTTTAGTCTCTTTTCAGAAAATAAATTTAAATCATGATGTGAATTTACCCCCCCCAGGATTTCATTTTTTTTTAATTGAAGTACAGTTACAATGTGTTAATTTCTAGTGTACAGTACAATGTCCCAGTCATGCATATACATACATATATTCATTTTCATATTCTTTTCACTATGTGAATTTAAATGTAAAAATCTAACAAGATTGGTAAATGGCTTTAGGATCTGAGAATTCAAATACCTCTCTGCCGTTTGCATCAACATTCCTTCTCATGAATATTCATACTTCCATCCCTTTCAGCAGTAACAGTCAACACACACAGCTACTTAAGTTGACTTATATTTATTAATTCATTTAACCCTTATAATAACCTTATGAAGATTGCAATATTATATTCTTTTTACAGAAAAATAGGCACCAAGAGTCGGCTGCTTAAGGCAGGGCTAATCGATGGCAGAGCACAGGTTCAAAGCCTCCAACATGACAAGTTAGTAGCTACTGTGTTTTGCCATGTCTGAATTATTATACAGGCAAATAGTAATACCAAACTCCTTTCCCTTGCCTCCCAGCATAATTCATGGGCCACCTCTCCTTTTTCTCACCCATTGGTAGTTGGTAAATGTTTAACAACCAGTGCTCCGAAGAGCTGGTTTGCAGCATTTAGCAATCTCCACGGCCAATTACAAATTACCAACTTGATGCCTCTGAAACTGGAGCTGGGAATAGATATGCAGTATAATCCATTAGGTAGTATTTGTATTCTGAAGATACAATATAACCTCAAAGAGCACAGAAAAGAGTAAAATGTAATAAAACAGACAATAAATTTTGAATATTTATTACCTTTGTTTTAATATAATCTAGTTTATTGTAAATGCATAGGATCTACTTCTAACTGATTTTTTTTTTTTTTTTTTTTACTTTCTGAAAAATTTACCAATTGGCTCTCAAGAGCCAGCCAATTCTATTAGATAATATATTTCCTGGAAGTATCTTTCAGTGTAAAATTGGGAGAAGGGTGAAATTAAGGTATTGGGCTACACAATCTCAATGGTGTCTGACTCTGCGCCCTCCTCCAGACAAATTTCTGGGGTTCCCAAACTCCTCTTCCGGGGGCACAGCCCAAGGTGTGGGTCAGCCCTGTCCTGCCCAGAGTTCCGCGGTCTGCTGCGCCACCTGGTGGTTTCAGTTAGCAATTGCTCTATTCCCTGCCTCTGTCTTGGTGCTTCAGGGAGCCTCTTAGATGGGGAGCATTCTTTATCCGCTAGCATTTTCAGCTACTAATTAGGCTTCCAGTGAGTAAGTTTCCTCTTTTCATTCACAGTCTCCTATTCTAAGGCCTTTAAGATAAATTCCCAGGCATTGGGCCAACACTTGACTAAGGATTTTTGTCCCCTACAGAGATTACCACCCCAACTCCAGAGCAGTAAGGACAATACCCAGGCCGGGCTTATAAATTTTAAGCAGAATATCCAGGGTCCTAACAAATACCCCAAAGTTCTTGTCACTATTTTCTCAGAGGCTGACAGGGTCCTCAGCAAAAAGATCTTCAAGTATTCCATCTTGACATCTCACAGATCCCAAAAATGAAGCCATAACCCTAACCTCCACCCCATAATCAGGACCTCTCCATCATGGACTCTATCCATTACATAATTTTAAGGTAATAAAAGCACATGGAGTGAGAGAGAAATGATTTGGAGGTTACAACCGTAGGGTTATATTAACCCGTATGATGAATCTCTTTAGTGTAACTGATTCTCAGGTAATTGAGCAAAAATCCTACATTGGGGGTGGGTGTCCTCAACCATTCTTCCAATCTTATTCACTTTTGTTTCTCCCACCTGGGTATTTATTCATTCATACAACTAATATCTGTTGAGCACAAGCATTGCTAGTCAGTTGGCTGGGAGATGTGGATCAAAGAAGAGTAAGACACAGACCCAGTCCCTGCACTTGAGGGCTCCCCAGGGTTGAGATGGAGGCAAAGGAATATACTTGGGAGCATCAGCAAAGCAGCATCTGTGGGTGCCAGTGACCAGAGGAGTTGATTCAAGGCAGAGGATTCGGGATGGCTTCCTGGAGGGGCATCTAAGGTGATCCTGAAGTGTATGTAGATTTTGGACAGAAAGAGAAGACAGGGACAGATGAATCAAGGAATGAAATCATAGACTGGAGGGTTTTCAACAGAACAAGAAGGGCACTTTGGTTGAGGACAGCATGTTCACGAGGCAGAAGTGATGAGTGATGACACTGGAAACTAGGATGGGGACATGTCTTCGTGGTCTGAATTACCATGTGGGAAATGTGGGCTTCATGCAGTTGGTGATAAAAATATTAGCCTTCCAGTGTTTTTAGGTAAAGGAGAAAGTCAGATCCATGATTAAAGAAGTTATCTGTCCAAACTCTGTTGGGCACATGTGCCAAATGTGGGCTTGTCTTCTGCCCAGGGACTCGGGACACTTCAAGCTCCTCGTCTAAAGATGAGAAGGACGGGGACAGTTAGAGAGAAAGAGCATTGCTTGCTACATCAGCCACTTCTGGAAAGTCCTGTCCCATGGAATGAACAACCAATCACTGACAAAAGAGGAGGGAAAGGTGATGGGAGCAAAGGGAAAGCAGAAACACTAAAAGGAAAACTTGTCTCACTTCAAAAGGAGGAGGAGAAGGAGCAGGAGACAGAGCAGAGGAAGAGGAACAGAAGGGGGGGAGGAGAGGGCTACTGGGGAGCGGGACCTGGGGGCAGGAAGGCTCTCCCCACAGCCCAGGTGGGAGAGGACAGGGCTGGAACTTGGGCAGCAGGAATGGGAAAAAAAAAAAAGGGTCTGCGGAAGGAGAACTAGGGTGATTTACTGCTGGAGAGTCTGGGGAGCCTGAGTGTTAAACAAATTTGAGAGAGTTTTCCTAGGAAGGGACTTTGCAAAACATCACAGGAGACTTAAATGTTCCTCCCCATTGATCTAGTCATTTTACTTCTAGGAGTTTATTCCCAAATAATCACACATGAGCATAAAAGGTGTGTAACAATGCTTATCACAGTATTGGTGTAGCAGGAAATAACTAGAAACAACCAGAGGAGATACATACATTTTGATAAATCTAGAAAAGAGATACATTTAAAAATCATGCTTATCAAGAATGTTTAATGACATGGACAAATCCCTTTAATAGATATAATCATGTTAAGTGAAAAAAATCTGGATCCACAGTGCATAGCATGATTCTAATTTTGTAAAGAAACTCTATATGTATAGAAAAAGAAAAAAAGAAGCAAAAGAAAATATTAAGTGTGGCTATCTCTGAATCATAAGATTGTGGACTAATTCTTTATACTTCACCAGTGTTCTAAAATTTTATATAACTAACCTGTATTATTCTACTGTACAAAGAAGTAATAACTGCCATGAAATAGAAAAAGAAGGTAACTGACCCACCAAGCCTGCCCGCTCCAGCCTGCTCACTGGGAAATCACCTGTGGTGACGCACAGAGACCAATAATGCTCATCTAACTCCAATAACCCCTTTTTGAATGCTCATTAGTACTTGAAGTCCAGGGGAAACTCTCACACAACCCCATCAAGTGCTCATTTTCATTATCTTCTTACAGAGAAGGAACCAGAGGCTCAGAGAAGTGAATTAACTTGTTCAAAATCGCACAACAATAGAAGCTATGGCTGACATGGCTCTCACTACATACCCGGCACTGTTCTAAGCACAAACTCATCTATTTAATCCTCATCACATGAGGATTTTTATGAGGCACATTCCATGATTACCCATCACTCTGAGTTAAGTACCATGTCCAAGCTTCCACACTCGTCAGTGGCAAACCTGGATTCACTCTGGCTTTAAATTCCTCCTCAAAACAACTTAATGTTGACTTGGCAACAACGTGGCTGTGCAGAAATTCAAACACAGTTCTGTCTAACCGAACTTCTCACCATCACACTAAGCCCTCAAACCTGCTGCAGGACAGAGGGGCGCCAGGGAAGAGGGGAGCAGCAGGGAAGGGACATGTAAGCATCCTGAAGGGGAAACTGCTTGCTGGACAGAGAGAGGCACCATGCAATTTACGATTTTAAAGGAAATGAAAGTACCCAACTGAGGATTTTGAAAAAGATGATAAAGTAATGAGGAGCAAATAACTTAAATGATTAAAAAGATGTTTCAAATTGAGTTAGAAAAGCTGTATTTTGATTTTTTTCAGTTAGAAAATCTTTTGATGGAAAACAAGCTTTTAATTCCTTTAATACTGACCATCCATTCAAAAAAATCAAGGAACAGTAACGTGTGTAACGTTAAACTCAATTAATCCAGTATTTATTTCCTCGGTCTAAGGACAGCAAGCAGGGCGGTTACCAAGCCTCTCGAGACCTTTGCAAGAGTCTCTCCCCTCCAGGTCCTGAAACACAGCAGTTTAGAGGCCAAAATGAGCCTGGAAATTCAGGCCAAGTACTAGAAGGAACAGGCAAGCGCGCCCTTCCGATGGGGCCAGGGCCGAGTACGCAAGTTGTGGCTCAAAACCTTAAACCAAGGGTTTTCTCCTGGCAACTGATGTATGACCACAGGACAGGCAGCTGCGGAATCAGTAGGACCGTTAGCAGGATTCCCAAACATGAATCCAGGTAGGACCAGGAGGGATGGGAATGATCAGGGGTGGCCGGGTTGGGAGGAATCTGGGAGTCAGTGCCGAACCTGGACGCGGTGAGACACGTCAAGCACCAGTTCTCACTGCAGCCCAGGGCGGATGGACTCTGCTGCCCAAAATGTTTGCTCTGGGGTGGTAAGAGCAACAGGCCAGCAGCGGGACAAGGTGCCTCCACGCGTCCTTGCCGATACAAATGATGATGGACGTGCCAATTAAGTGATTGGTTCCACGTGTCAGAAACGTTCACAGTTTAGCCCCTCCAACAACCCTTCGAGGGCGTCGCCACGACCAGCTCCATTTTACAGATGAAAACACTTAAGCTCAGGGAAGCGAAACAAGCCTTGTGAGCAAAAAGGAAACCCTTAAGTGAAGACAATCCTTGGGCTTAGTTTTATCTAGGAGTAAAGGGGCCGGGTTGGGGCCGGCTGGCTGGGGCCCCCTCGCCGTCCCCACTCGCTCTCCGGGCGGACTGGGAGCAGGCTGGGTGCCGGGGCTGCGGGGCGCGCGGTCCCCGGCCGCGCATCTGCGGGCCCCAGGGTTGCAGCAGCCCGGCCAGCGCGCGGCGCGAAACACGGGCTCGCCGGAGTCAGCCGCCGGGGCCCGGGGCGGCCCTGAGTCCGCAGGTCGCCAGGCTGCAGCAGCTAAACCCGGGCGCGGCGCCGACGGTCCAGCGTCCCCAGGGGTTCCGAAGCCCCGAGCCTGTCGCGAGCCACGAACCGCGAACCTCGGCGCCCAGGACGATGCGGACGCGGGCGGGCAGTGTCCCCGCGAGCCCCTGGCCCTGCCCTCCGTCTTACCGCAGCTGCTCCGGGTGACCAGGACCTCGGCCGTGCGCTCCGGCTTCCTTCGCTGCGCCCCGCCACTCCCGCTGGTGCTGCCGTCGCTGCCACCGCGGCTGCCCGCCACCGCGGTCCCCGCCGCGCCGCTACCGCTGTCTCCGCGTCCGCCGCGGCTTCAGCCGTTCAGTCCGCGCGCTCCCTGAGGCCTTCCCCGCCATCTTTGTTAGGGGCGGTCCTGGAACTCGGACGCGATTGGCTGGAGAGGGAATCCCTGTGTGTAGTTGATAATCACCTGTAAAGAAACTTGTGCCTGTTCTCAGGGGTTCTTAATAACTTACTAAGATACCAGTCCAACCGGTCTCCGTCGCTGCCCTTTATTCCCTCATAATCTTGTGACTTCCAGTACATGCGAGCATTAGAGGTAAAGTTGCTAAATCCGCCACGTATCAGGGTAGAGTTAAAGCTCAGTTAGTATCTACACTCTGACCAACTTCAATTTTAGTCGTGATATCCAAGGAAGAAAAATAAATAAGAAAAACGAACATCTTACTGACAACAGCTAAAAGGCTTATCAGTATAAACTGTCAACAGCAATTATGTATAACCTATGAAATCGAAAGTCTCATGTCCCGAGAAAAACAAATTTGTATAAAAATTTTTTTCAGTGACATAATGTCAAGCATTGTCAAAGATAACTAGCCTAGCATCTCCTGACCACTGAAATGAAGGCCATTTACAGGGTTTTACTTCATTTAGTTTCCTGAAACTGACGCTCTGAGTGGTAAAATAATTTGTTCATTCTCCCCAGTTACACCTTACAGACTTTTGACAATATAGAGAATTTTAGAAATGAGGCATTTCTGCAGCAATTACACCGAATCTTTTGTGTATCAAGGATCAGCCTTGGATTGTGTGGTTCAATGAGATGCCTTTCCTCACAGACTTGCTAAAGCTCAGAATTCACTTTACAGAGGACGAGGTTTGGATTCCAGAGGCGAGATAAAAGCTTAAAGAGCACAATTCCTGCGCTGCTGGCAGCTCCTTCACTTTCCGTCCTTCCTCTGACAAAAGCCCTTCAAGCGGCTCCTGGCTGGCTGTGCTCTCAATCGCAGACCCTAACCGGGTCTGCAGTCCACCCGCAACTTGAGCCAAAGGTCCAGCACTCAGGCCCACGGCTGCTCCAGGCCCAGGCAGGTCTGCAGTGCCCAGTCTGCTACTCTCTGCCCAGACATACCCATCTCCTGTTGGTCCCCAATCTGACTTCACTGAAGGCATCTCGGTCCCTTTTGGCCCCGGTGACTGCGGGATCAGGCCTCTTGTATTAGTAGGGTTCCTCTCAGAAGTGGACATCAAGATAGGATTTGAGGGCGAGACACTTATTTGGGGGAGAAGCTTTGAAGTGTGATGAAGGGGAGAGAGCAGGAGGGGGCAAGGGAGCCCACAAACAGAGATCAGCCCCTACTGGGTGGGGAGTGGAGGAGGGAGGGAGGGCTGGGCAGGAGGGTTTCAGGCAGCAGAGCAGCTCAAGGGCCCTCCCAAAGCCTGGCAAAGGAACATGTTCCTCCTGTGCCTTAATCGTCCCACTGCTTTCCCTGACACAGACGGCATGTATGCCTGCAGTTCTTGGCGTGATACTCACTATATACGCGGGGCCTTCATATTTCTATTCACTGTTCAATATGCAACATAAGCAGTTTTGAAGGACCCTTGTGACCAGTGTGGAAAAATAGTATTTTTAAGGGGAACGTGCTGTGCCCTGCCTGAGCCACAAGGTGGCAGCAGAAGCTCAGGCATGGAAAAAAGCCAGTCCACAGAGGCTTCTGCGGGACTGTGTCACAGTGGATCCTCTATTTGCTTTTGGTCGCTTGCAGTAAAGACCTGAAAGATTCAGCAAGCATAATTTTAGTGCATGTAACACACCAGTTGTAATACAAGAATTAGATAATGAGTTTCTGGCAAATGTAGAAAACATTTTTAAGAGGAGACTGCAATGCCCCCTCTGCACCACAAGGTGGCAGCAAAACCTCAGAAATGGAAAAAAGCCAGCCCATAAAGGCTTCTGCGGGACTGTGTCACAGTGGATCCTGAATATGCTTTTAGTCGCTTGCAAAAAAGACCTCCTCAAAACGGCCTTTAGCAGCCGTAGTTTTAGTGTACTTTACACACTATTTGTAATAAAATATAATAAGAGAATTAGATAATGAGTTTCTGGCAAGTGTGGAAAAATAGCATTTTTAAGGGCAAAGTGTAATGTCCCATATGGGCCACGAGGTGGCAGCAAAACCTCAGTCATGGAAAAAACCTACAGCCTACAAAGGTTTCTGTGGGACTGTATCACACTGGATCCTCTCTATATACTTTTAGTCGTTTGCAGTAGAGACCTGGAAGATCTCAGCAGCAATAATTCGGGTGGATATAACACACCATTTGTAATAAAATGTAATAAAAGAATTAGATAATGAGTTTCTGGCAAATGTGGGAAACAGCATTTTTAAGGGGAAACTGCTATGCCTCGTCTAAGCCACAAGGCGGCAGCAAAACCTCAGACACGGGAAAAAAAAAAAAGGCTTCTGCGGGACTATATCACAGTGCACCCTGTATTTGCTTTTAGACGCCTGCAATAAAGACCTGGAAGCTTTCAGCAGCCATAATTTAGTAGCTGTAACACAGCATTTGTAATAAAATAATTAGATGAATTTCTGGCAAGAGTGGAAAAATAGCATTTTTAAGGGGAAAGTGCAATGCCCAGCCTGAGGTAGTAGGTGGGAGCAAAACCCCAGGCATGGAAAAAAGACACAGCCCACAAAGGCTTCTGCCGGACTGTATCACAGTGGACTCTATTTGCTTTTAGTCACACACACACACACACACACACACACACACACACACACACACACACAGACCTGGACGCTTTTAGCAGCCATAATTTTAGTGGGTGTAACATACAATTTCTAATAAACGAATTAGATAATGAGTTTTGAGTATTTGTTTTAATATAACCTAGTTAATTGTAAATTTTTACATTTTTTAAAAACACCTTTATTGTGGTATGGTTCCTGTACAGTAAACTACACATATTTCAAATGTACACTTTGATGAATTTTGATAGATGTGTACACCAATGAAACCACTACTACAATCAAGATTGTACAATTTTATTCTAATTTAAAAATTTTGTTAATTCCTGGAAATTTTGAAATGGGCTCTCAAGCGCCAGCACTGTCAGATACTGTATTTTAAGGAGGTAACTGTTAGTGTAAAATTTGGGGAAGGGTGAAATTAAGGTACTGGGCTATGACAATCTCAATGGTGTCTAATTCTGAACTCCCCTTTGGACAAATCTGTAGGGTCCCCAAAACAGTAAAATGTAATAAAATAATCAGACATTGAGTTTTGAATAATTATTACCTTTGTTTTAATATAATCTAGTTTATTGTAAATGTATAGGATCTACTTCTAATTGAATTTTTTTTTTTTTTTTAACTTTCTGAAAAATTTACCAATTGGCTCTCAAGAGCCAGCCAATTCTATTAGATAATATATTTCCTGGAAGTATCTTTCAGTGTAAAATTGGGAGAAGGGTGAAATTAAGGTATTGGGCTACACAATCTCAATGGTGTCTGACTCTGCGCCCTCCTCCAGACAAATTTCTGGGGTTCCCAAACTCCTCTTCCGGGGGCACAGCCCAAGGTGTGGGTCAGCCCTGTCCTGCCCAGAGTTCCGCGGTCTGCTGCGCCACCTGGTGGTTTCAGTTAGCAATTGCTCTATTCCCTGCCTCTGTCTTGGTGCTTCAGGGAGCCTCTTAGATGGGGAGCATTCTTTATCCGCTAGCATTTTCAGCTACTAATTAGGCTTCCAGTGAGTAAGTTTCCTCTTTTCATTCACAGTCTCCTATTCTAAGGCCTTTAAGATAAATTCCCAGGCATTGGGCCAACACTTGACTAAGGATTTTTGTCCCCTACAGAGATTACCACCCCAACTCCAGAGCAGTAAGGACAATACCCAGGCCGGGCTTATAAATTTTAAGCAGAATATCCAGGGTCCTAACAAATACCCCAAAGTTCTTGTCACTATTTTCTCAGAGGCTGACAGGGTCCTCAGCAAAAAGATCTTCAAGTATTCCATCTTGACATCTCACAGATCCCAAAAATGAAGCCATAACCCTAACCTCCACCCCATAATCAGGACCTCTCCATCATGGACTCTATCCATTACATAATTTTAAGGTAATAAAAGCACATGGAGTGAGAGAGAAATGATTTGGAGGTTACAACCGTGGGGTTATATTAACCCGTATGATGAATCTCTTTAGTGTAACTGATTCTCAGGTAATTGAGCACAAACCCTACATTGCGGGTAGGGACCTTTCTTCCCTCCTTCCTTTTGTCTCTCCCACCTGGGTACTCATTCATTCATACAACTAATATCTATTGGGCACAAGCATTGCTAGTCAGCTGGCTGGGAGAAGTGCATCAAAGAATAAGACACAGACCCAGTCCCTGCACTTGAGGGCTCCCCAGGGCTGAGATGGAGGCAAAGGAATATACTTGGGAGCATCAGCAAAGCAGCATCTGTGGGTGCCAGTGAGCAGAGGAGCTGACTCAAGGCAGAGGATTCGGGATGGCTTCCTGGGTAGGAGGCAGCTAACCTGATCTTGAAGTGTGTGCAGGCTTTGGACAGAGAGAGAAGACAGAGAAAGATGAATCAAGGGATAAAATCATAGACTGGAGGATTTTCAACAGAACAAGAAGGGCACCTTGGTTGAGGAGAGCATGTTCACAAGGCAGAAGTGATGAGTGATGACACTGGAAACTAGGATGGGGATATGTCTTCGTGGTCTCGATGATCACGTGGGAAATGTGGACTTCATGCAGTTGGTGATGAAATGTCAGCCTTTCAGTGTTTTAAGCAAAGGAGAAAGTCAGATCCATGATTAAAGAAGTTATCTGTCCAAACTCTGTTGGGCACATGTGCCAAATGTGGGCTTGTCTTCTGCCCAGGGACTCGGGACACTTCACGCTCCTTGTCTAAAGATGAGAAGGACAGGGACAGTTAGTAAGAGAGAAAGAGCATTGCTTGCTACACCAGCCACTTCTGGAAAGTCCTGTCCCATGGAATGAACAACCAATCACTGACAAAAGAGGAGGGAAAGGTGATGGGAGCAAAGGGAAAGCAAAAGCACTAAAAGGAAAACTTGTCTCACTTCAAAAGGAGGAGGAGAAGGAGGAGGAGACAGAGCAGAGGAAGAGGAACAGAAGGGGGGGAGAGGGCTACTGGGGAGCGGGACCTGGGGGCAGGAAGGCTCTCCCCACAGTCCAGGTGGGAGAGGACAAGACTGGAACTTGGGCAGCAGGAATGGAAAAAAAGGGTCTACGGAAGGAGAACTGGAGGGGTTATTGTCAGGGAGTTTGGGGAGCTGGAGAGTTAAAAAATGGAGAAAGCTTTCCCAGAAAGGGACTTCGTAAAACATCACATGAGACTTAAATGTTCCTCCCCACTGATCTAGTCATTTTACTTCTAGGAGTTTATTCCCAAACAATCACACAAGAGCACAAAAGGTGTGTAAAGGATGCTTGTCCCAGTATTGGAGTAGCGGGAAATAACTAGAAACAACCAGAGGAGATACATACATTTAAAAATTATGTTTATCAAGAATATTTAATGACATGGTTAAATGCTTTTAATAAATATAATCTTGTTAAGTAAACAAAGGAAATGCAGATTCAGTGCATAGCGTAATTCCAATTCTGCAAGAAAACTCTGTATGTAGGAGTTTACATAGTAACTGTGGCTCTCAGGATTGAAAGATTATTGACCAATTCTTTATACTCAACCAAGCTTTCTAAAACTTAATGTAATTAACCTGTATTATTCTAATGAAAACAAAAAATAACTACCATAAAATGTAAAAAGGAAATAACTGAACTGTCTGGCCTAAGTTACTTGGAGAAAGTCTTGTCAAACATTGAGGTTTGAATACAGTTTTTGCAAAAGTAGACAATGAAATTTATAAAAGATAAAGTAAAATTTCAGAATCAATAAAAATGAGATTATCCTTCTTTTAATTAGAAAGCTCACCATGGCTGTGATTACACTTTAAATTAGCTTACAAGCTCTGGTAGGTCGGGACACAAAGGGAAAACTAGACCAGCACACTTTTTACTGTGATGTGTAACTGGGTCTCATACCAGAACAGCAAGAGATATACTGTATTTCTAAGCCCTGTTTTCTAAATTAAAACCCTTAACAAGCTTAAAACAGGAGAGACTGAGTGCTCTCAGTGCACCACAGACATCAGCACGAACTCTCAGGTTTTATTAGACTGACACCACAGTGCCACACACACATCTGTTTGTGATGTTAACAAAACCCTAGGACACAAGAAAAACCCTCAGTAAAGGCACTTTGGGGCCAAAGATGCAGCTAATGTGCACCCTTCTGGTGCTCCAGCAAGACCTAAAATAGAGAAACGAGATTGCCAAGAGAATATTTCTCAAACTTAATTGCGTTCAGGAAACACACAAGTTGCTTGGTAAACAAACAGCTTCCCAGGCCTGTCTCCCTAAAGTTTTCAGTTCAGTTGGTGTGGGGTAGGGTCTAGGAATCTCCATATTAAACATATTAAATAAACACCCAGATCATATTTGTTGCTGGGTGACCAGGAACCCCATTTAGAGAAACACTGACCTAGAGGTGGATTGTTTCCAAGTTTCTTTGGCATCTTGTCTTAACCACACTTTTCTCAGCAGCCTGTATGCTGAGCAAGAACCTCTAGTCCTGGAGTTCCAAATCAGTAGTGTTTCAACTGGGGGGTGCACAGTCTTTCAAATATTTATTGGGTAATTACTACGTGCTCAGCACAGTGCTAAGATGGTTGAGATGTTTCAAAAGCAATGATGACAATTTTCCAAAGTAAAATTAAATAACTAACGTTTACTAAGCCTTTTTCCATGGAGCATCCCCTCATTTAATCATTTAATCACCATCGGTTGGCATCCTGTCTGTTCTCAGTGTGAATGAACACATCTGAGATCATTAATACAAACTCCAAAGAATCATGCATTCATGCTTATGTTAAAAAAAATTAGAATGTCCTTCTCAGCAATGGGGTGTTATGAAGCTAAGTTCAACATTTAATGAGAGATGGCTTCCGAATTACGGCCTGTGACAGCCATTGTTCCTCTTTCTTATGCTGGAACAAATTCTCCCCTTCTGACGGGGTTGCTAAGGAAACAACGCAGACCCTCCCAGGGTAGACAGGAGACAGGGAGGCCTAAAATGATTCCTCACTGGTAAACCCATATGGGCTCTCCAACAGCTGATGGCAAAGTTACTGTTTTTGCATTTCATTTCATCTGATTTTGTTTGGTTTGCATATGCCTGATTTGTTTTTATCCCTCCCTTAATTTTAAAAAAATTTCTGTGAAATTAAAAAAAATATGTTTCTCTTAGAGAGTATAGAGCTTGATCTTATTTCTTAATCCAGCCTAAGAATCCTTGTTATCTGATACTGGAGTCCAACCTGTTCACATTTCTTCTAATAGGTTTGATCTCCTAACTTCTTTCTTACTTTATATTTACTATTTATTATGTTTATTATCCTTCATACCTTTCCCTTTTACACAAATTTCCAGATTAATCAGGACATTAATTTTAAAATGTCATCCCCCTTCCCTCCTTCTTTTCAAGCAATATACAACTTACTGTACATCCCTCTTTTTTAAAACTCACACTTAAAGGTAGAAGTCTCTAACTATATACTGAAATCACACAGTCACTCTGACTCCATAAAGATTTAACATCATTAAGCCTTTTCTGCCACCAAACGGAGCCACCTGGGATGCCTCTGCCCTTCCATTCATGCATTCTCCCTTTCCTGACCCCTGTATTTTGTTAATAAAATTAGAACCTGTAGTTATGGATTTTTTTAAATTTACAATTAGAAAAATAAAAATAGGAGAAAAATCCGTAATGTCCTTTACCCTGATTTACCTATTACTAACATTTTACTCCAGTTTACTCTCATTTGCTTTCTCTGTGTACACACCACACACACTCCACGCACAATTATTTTGAGCCATCGGAGGGTAAGTTACATCTACATCTTTACCCTAAAACACTTCAGTGTGCACTTCCTGAAAAGAGTGATGTTGTCTTGTACACGCATAATAGAGGTATCAGTTCCATAAATGTGTATCGATAGAGCATTTTGCTCTAGTGTATTATTCACTCTCATATCTTGTCCATTGACTTAAGCATGGCTTGTATGCACTCCTGACCCCTCCCCAGGGCAGGTCCAGCCCAGGGTTAAGTGTCGCATTTCTTTATATTTCTTAAGCCTCCTTTAGTCTAGAACCCTCTACAGTCTTTCTCGGTATTTTATGACATTAATATTTTTAAAGAGTAAAGTCCCCCTTGACATTTAAAAAAACAGCAGATCATTCATTTTGTGCTTTTCGGATCATTCCATCGGATTAGATTTGAGTGAGACGTTTCAGCTCACTCTCATCATGTGAGGCCATGTCTTCCCCGGGCTCCCTTGTTTGCCCTCACACAGCATCCATCTGCCCTCCCCAGGGGATGTTAATTCTGATCTCCTACACAGGCTGTTGTCTCATTCTCCATCCTACAATTACAGTTTTGTTCTCCTTTGCAACTAATAAGCAGTCTGTAGCAAAACACCTCATTGCCACGCAATTATCCTCGTCAAAATTCCCTCCTAGATTTATCCATTGATGATTCTTGCCTGGTCTAATCATTACCTATGATGCTCGCAAAATAGATTTTTTCCTACTCTATCACTCCCTGCCGGTCAGCTCTTGGCACTTTTCTGTAAACAAGAGCCCTCTCTTTTCATCTATCTATCTATCTATCTATCTATCTATCTATCTATCTATCTAGTCTATCTGGTCTATCTATCTAATCTACTGCATAGACTCATCCCTACATTTTCAAAGGTTCATAATTCAATGCTGTACTTCCATTATTTTGGCGCCCAAACTGGCCCAGGTTTGGCAGTGAGAGTCATACGTCCCTTCTTCCATAGTGAGAACTTGGCTTCCAACAGTGCCAACATACTGAGACATTTGCTCAATTTTTAAAATATATCTAAAATAATTGCAGAATTACTTTTTCCACGCTGCTGAAATAAGTAAACTACTAAAAAGAGTTCAGGATTTGTTTGCAGTTCTTCCCCACCTCAATGGCCCTTGCCTGTCCCCACATGAGGCTCTACTGGCAGACCCTGTGTTCGTGTAGCAGTCAGCTCTTTCAGACAGCTAACACCTGCAGCTCTTTCTTTCTCTTTTTTTCTCTCTCCTTCCCTTCCTCTCTTCCTCCCTCCCTCCTTCCCCTTCAGTCTGGTTATGACATTCATTTGAAATACAGTTAGGTGTGTTTCAGTTTGCTTTCAGGTTCTGGTGGGTTTTGGTGCTGCTGGTGTTGTTTCTTCTTTTTCCCTGTTCTTCTGGGAGAGAGTGTGTAGAACTGGTAGCAAATTCCTCTCCTTAAACATTGGGTAGAATTCACCAGTGAATACATTTGGGCCTGGAGTTTTTTCCCTTTTGGACTATTTTTAACTACAAACTCCATCTCTTGAATAGATACAGGACGATTCCAATAATCTTTTTTTTTTTTTGAGTGAGTTTTATAGTTTGTGTCTTTTAAGGTATTTGTCCATTTCATCTAAGACACCTTTTTAATGTCTGGGATGTGGGCAGACGGTCTATGGGGACTGTCTCCCTCCTTCACTCCTGATGTTAGTCATCTGCATCTTCTCTTGTATTCTTGGTGAGTCTGGCTAGACTTTTATCATTTTTTTGGTTAAACTTTTCAAAGAACCAGCTTTTCGTTTCATTGATTTTCTCTATTATTTTTTTCTATTCTCCACTGATTTGATTCATGATCTTATCTTTATTACATATATGCATATGTATTGTCTGTTCTTATTTGCATTATTCATTAACAATTTAAATTATACATTTTACAAGAATATATATACTTGTCACAAATTTTTGTATTCTTAATTTTTTCCCCTCTCATTAGGTCTTGGATTTGAATTAATTTTTCCTTCTTTTTTGGAGCATCATGCGTTTTCCTTAGTAATAGAACAAGGGTGAATACACTTTTGAATTCTTGAACATCTAAAAATAGCCTGCTTTGCCCTCACATTTGAATATAATGCTTCTGAACAAGAGTCCCAGATCACAGTCCTTTCCTATCAAAATCCTGCAAATCAGCAGTGTGTTGATAGTCTCGATTCTCTTTCTATCCAAGTACCTGTTTTCTCTCTCTGAAATATTTTATTTTCTCCATCCTTGAGGTTCAGAAATTTCAATGATGTATGACCAGATATATGTCTATCCTAATTCATTTTACATGGGAATTGGCAAATACTCTCTAAATCAGAACCAAGTCAAAACAATAAAAACCACCACTACCACAACAGAAAAAAAAAGAAAGAAAGAAAGGAAAGCAAAGAAGGAAAGTGAAGGATGGGGGATGGAGGGAGGAAGAAAAAAAATCTGGTAAATGAAGTATCAAGCCTCTTTTAAAAGTCTAATAAAAGCTGATCGCTCTTGTTTTCTCTTAATTATGATCTTGTAGTATTTGGTATACAGAAGCAGAGAAGGAAAATTGCTGAATAAACTAGGATCTATCTTTCATTAGGTGAAAGGGAGTAAGAGTACTTGTGGTCAGAGCAGAGAGTAGCCTGCTGCAGTGAAATGAATGGCTCCCCAACACTCTGATCACAGCCTTTGAGTGCAAACCACTGAGAAGGGCACGTGGGAGGCGCTGAGGGCGGGAGGGTGGGGGCGTGGCCAGTGGGCGTCAGGAGGAGGGGCGTAGGTGAGCGTGAGAAAGCAGGTGCCACAGGTGGGATTACAGAGCCCCGCTAACACCTGACCGAACAAGCAAGGCAAGGGTTAGTACAATACAGAGGAAAGTCACTAACTGCTCTTTTCCTTGTTAGAAACTTAATATGTGAACAGAACAGGCTGACACAGACCCTGCCCCCAAACCTGTGGCTGCAGCTCTGAAGTCTCCCTCTACCTGTACCATTTGTGGTCCTTGCTTGTGATGATTCCATGCTGACATTCGCCACTACTCTTTCTAAGATGAAAAATAATAATGCAGTAAATGAACCACCAATAAGTTACTTACTGTTTTTTTCCTGCTCTGTAACTTCAAGTTCTTTTATTCTGAATTTCGCGTTGAATCCCTGGGAGACACAGTTTGGAGAAACAGCAAAAAGAGTTAGGATGATTCCTTTTTACCAGTGACAATAACATTTTAATGACTCTTCTAGAAATGGAAAGTACAACATTATACATTGAAATCATAAATGACATAAATATGAGCAAGGAGTGAAGTCAAATGGATCCACAGAATGGAGACACCCCCAAGAAACGTAGTTAAAATCACTGGTGTAGAAGCAGGCTATCACTTGGGATGGGACAAAATATCTCATGTCAGACCAGAGTATGTTAGCAATCTGTTAATCAGACGGCCCAGATGGACACCAGTAAAGGAGGCTCAGAAAGATTCTCTGGTATTTATACTCAAACAGATGGATTCTTCCAAGTAACTCCGTTTGCCACATTGCCAAATCAACAGCTATGAAAATTAACACAGCTCTGACTTGCTACATAAATGGTCCTCTGTAGCGTGCTTCTTTTTTATTTCAAATTGCTGCTTAAATTTCACCTCTTTCCTGAAATCTTTTTAGGCCAGTATCTCCTAGCATGTCGTAACTCAACATTTCTTCCTGGAAGCTGTTTCATACTCACATGGACTCCCACCCAATTCTCTGCTATCCAGTCCAACAGAGGATAAGGTGTTGGTGAATCAACTCACTGATGGAGATTCATTATCCTTAAATGTACATAAATTAGCAAATTTCATGTTCAGAAAATAAAATGCACATAACACCAAATAAATAATTTTAGTATCAATCCTTGGTGTTAAACTTTATAGCAATTTACTTTATTTTTATTTCATATTTTTATTATTAATTGCACATTTCTGAACTTTGGCCAGCACACAACATTCACAGTGATGGTGGTATTCATTGGATTACTGATAGGATGTACTGTGATAACTACACACTCATGTTCTCATGAATCAGTCTTTTGGGGGGTGTATTCCATTAACCACACTATATTTTTTTTAGTACGAATTTATGTTTACAACCAAGTGGGATGGATTTATCCCCGGAATGCAAGGTTGGTTGTTGTGTAAGCTCCTAACCAATTAATTAGCTTTTTAAAAATTATTGTAATATAAGTGCCTGACATTAAGCTTTTGATTACTGAGCATCCACTTTGAAGGCTGCTATCTCGAATAAACATATTGCTAGGTACACAACTACGTAAAGAGCCAGGCTGTTTCCTCCATGAAGTTCCCCTTTTTAGAAAGCTCTAGATGACCTTAATAACTGGCTGCTTTAGTGACTGTCCGTCCCTTCCTGCACTTTAATTCCTGGTCTTACGTTTAAAATTCACCAATAAAGAGTGAGCTCTTGAAACCCTAGGCACCCTACTCTCGACCCCAGGAAAGGCAGAGCCCCAGAGCCATGATTGCTTTCTCTACCATGAGCTTGCTGTGCCTCCAGGACCTGTGAGTAACAGACCTTGCATTTTGAAAATTCTCTGGTGGTTGTTGCTGAGGTACATCCTGTAATCATAATGAAAACCACAAGGATTGGTCCAGCCACACATTGGCTCTGGTCTGGGAAATGTCTGTCGGGGTTGCCACAAGTACTATGGCCTAGATGAGTGCCCTAGGCATTTCTAGCCAACAGCATCACTACTGACAGGCTGAGACTGACTCAAGAGTTCTGATGCCAAAGAGCTGGAGAAGATTGATGTCCTGGCTCAAGAAGAAAGAGAGAATTTACCCTTCATCTACCTGTTTTGTTCTACTGGGGCCCTTGATGCCACCCACATTGGTGACAGTGGATCTTCTTTACTCAGTGTACTGATTCAAAAGCTAATCTCACAGACACACCCAGAAACAACATTTTACCAGCTATCTGGGCATCCCTTAGCCCAGTCAAGTTGACACATAAAGTTAACCATCACAACCGGCTCAGGAAGCTCCAGTAGAAAATTACAAAATGTGGCTTGTTGGGGCATGCCAAAAGTCAGTTAAGCATTTGTACACCAGCTTCTGAGCACTTGCACTGTTACAGAAGGAAGCTATCCTCACTGGGAACAGAACAGTTGGCTCTTCTGCTTTAGAAGTCATTCACGACAATCACTGATTCTTTGATTATCATATACTAAAAATGTGCTAGATACTGGAGTTCAGAGATGATTAAGACAAAGTTCTTGCTTGAATTCAAAATCTCAAAGGAACAGATGTGTAAAGAGATAATTACAGTAAAATTCTGTGCAATAACATCAGAAGTAGTAACCAGCATGATCTTATAAAAACTGACTGTAAAGGGAGAAATTGATGTGAATACAATAATGGTAGGAGACTTTAACACCCTACTAAAATCATTAAATAGATCTTCCAGACAGAAAATCAATGAGATAAAGGAGATACTAAATGACACAGTAGAATAGTTAGACTTGATGCTATTTTCAGGACATTACATTCCTCCCCAAAATAGAATATACATTCTTTTCCAGTGCACCTGGAACATTCTCTAGGACAGACCACATACTTGGACACAAAAGAAGCCTCAACACATTTAAGAGGACAGAAATAATTTCAAGCATCTTTTCTTACCATAATGGTATGAAATCAACCACAGAAAGAAAAACAAGAAAAAAATGACTACATGGAGACTAAAAAACATGCTCTTAAAAATATCAATAGGTCAATGATGAAAGCAAAGAAAAAATTTAAAAAATACCTTGAGACAAATGACAATGAAAACATAGCCACATAAAAGCTATGGGATACAGCAAAAGCAGTCCTAAGAGGGAAGATCATAGCAATACAGACCTTCCTCACAAAACAAGAATAAACTCAAATAAACAACCTAACCTACCATCTAAAAGAATTTGAAAAAGAAAAACTAGCAAAACTCAAAGTCAGCAGAAGGAAAGAAATAATAAAGATCAGGGAGGAAATAAATAAAAGAGATTTTAAAAATAATAGAAAAAAATCAATCAAACCAAGAGCTGGTTTTTTGAAAGAGTAAACAAAATTGACAAACTTCTGGTCAGGCTAACCAAGAAGAAAAGAGAAAGGACACAAATAAACAAAATAAGAAAAGAAAATGGAGAAATTACAACCAACACCACTGAAATACAAAAAAAATAAGAGAATCCTATGAACAACTATATGGCAACAAACTGGACAACACAGAAGAAATGGACAAGTTTCTAGAAACATACAGTCCATCAAAACTGAATCAAGAAGAAATAGACAATCTGAACAGACTGATCACTAGAAGTGAAATAGAATCAGGAAAAAAAAACCTCCCTGCACACAAAAGTCCAGGACCAGATGGCTTCACTGGGGAATTCTACCAAACATACTAAGAACTTACACTGATCTTTCTCAAACTCTGCCTAAAGACTGAAGAGGAGGGAACACTCCCAAGCTATTCTATGAAGCCACCATCACCCTGACACCAAAGCCAGAAAAAGACACCACCAAAAAAGAAAATTACAGGCCAATATCATTCATGAACATAGATGCAAAAATTCTCAACAAAATATTAGCAAACAATCCAATAGCACATATAAAAGATCATACACTATGATCAAGTTGGATTCATCCCAGGGACACAAGGATGGTTCAACACACACAAATCAAACAATGTGATACAATACATCGATCAAAGAGAGGACAAAAATCACATGATCATCTCAATAGATGCAGAAAAAGCATTTGATAAAATTCAACATCCATTTATGATAAAAACTTACCAAAGTGGGTATAGAGGGAACATATCTCAACATAATAAAAGCTATTTATGACAAACCCACAGCCAACATAATACTCAACGGTAAAAAGCCTTCCTGCTAAATTCTGGAACAAGACAAGGATGCCAACTCTCACTACTTCTATTCACCATAGTATTGGAAATCCCAGCCTTAGCAGTCAGACAAGAAAAAGAAATAGAAGGATCCAAGCTGAAAGAGAAGAGGTAAAATTGTCACTATATGCAGGTGACATGATACTATATACAGAAAACCCCAAAAGCGCCACACAAAAACTACTACAGCTGATAAAAGAATTCAACAATGTAGCAGGATACATGATTAACATACAGAAATCAGATGCATTTCTTTACACTAACAATGAATGCCAGAAAAAGAAAGTAAAAAAAAAAAAATCCCTTTTAAAATCTCATAAAAATTACTTAGGAATAAACTTGACAAAGGAGATGAAAGACTTATACACAGAGAACTACAAAACATTGATTGAGGAAATTAAAGATGATTTAAAGAAATGGAAAGATATCTCATGCTCTTGGATCAGAAGAAGTAATATTGTTAAAATGGCCATACTGCCCAAAGCAATCTACAGATTTAATGTGATCCCTATCAAATCATCTAGGACACTTTTCACAGAACTAGAACAAATAATCCTAAAATTTATATGGAATTACAAAAGACTCAGAATTCCCAAAGCAATACTGAAGAAAAAGAACGAAGCCAGAGGAATAACCCTTCCAGACTTCAGATAATACTACAGAGCTACAGTAATCAAAACAGTGTGGTATTGGCGCAAAAACAGACACATGGATTAATAGAGAGCCCAGAAATAAATCCATAGACTTATGCCCAATTAATCTTTACCAAAGGAGGCAAGAATATACAATGGAGAAAAGACAGTCTCTTCTTAATGTTGAATCAACTTTGCATTACTAGAATAAACCCTACTTGTTATTCACTATTATGTATTTTTTAAACTTCTTGATGCAATTAATTTTGTTTAGACTTTTGCTCCCATATTCATAAGTAATATTTGTCTATTATGAAGTATTACAATTACAATAATTTCATAAGACAAAATGGACTAGGACACACTCTAATGCCCTCATCTGAAATTAATTAAAAATGTATAGATCCTATTTCCAAATAAGGTCAACATTCTGAGGTACTGGGAGTTAGGACTTCAATGTATCTTTTCTGGGGAACAAAATTCAACCCATAGCAGTATCAAAGAAGAATTTCTACATTTATCTGAAAAGGCTATTGAAATACTTCTGTGGCTAACACATATCCATGTGAGGCCAGATTTTCTTCATATACTGCAACCAAAACAACGTATCATAACAGATTGTGAATACACAAAATCACATATGAGAATACAGCTGTCTTCTATTATCTTTACAGAGATTTGAAAAAATGTAAAATAATGCCAGTGTTCTCATTAAGTTTTTGTAATCTGGAAAATGTGATTATTTTTCATAAAATATGCTATTTATGTTAACATTTAATAGATGTTTTACAAAATCCAGCTGTTTCAAGCTCCCTGGACTCTGATCTGTCTCCTCTGCCCCTTGAGACCACTGTATTCCCCCTCCCTTTCCAGGTTTGGTAATTGCTTCCAGGTAGAATGCCTTTTTACCCTGGGTGTCTGGAAGGAGTGCACAATGTACACTCCTTTCATCATGAGGCCTATCACTGATCTGCTCTTCCGTCAAATTACGCCTACCACTACCCCACTGAATCACTCCAAAATGTAAGCTCTATGAAGGTAGGTAGTTTTGGCTGTTTTGTTCACTGATGTATCCTCAGTGTCTAGAACAGTGCTTGGGACACAGGAGGAGGTGCTGGATAATTTGTTAATGCATTCAAGGAAGGTGTGGATTTTTATGCTGGTTGTAACAGGACTTGCATTTAAACATTTGATAGGGAGAATATAATACTTTAAAGAGAAATATAAACATTTAAATTACTTATTATTTATATCACCTGTGTCTATGGCTACCTCAGATTAGGAGTTGATGCTGACTGTTTACAACAATAATAAAGCCACCCTTTATATGTACATATAATCTCATTTAGTTGAGATTCGATCCCAGGTCGATCATATTCCAGTCCCAGGTACTTACCACTGGCTTCAGTGCCGTTCTGAGGACCAGGGAGGAAAACTGGTCCATATTCTTATACCTCTGATTACTCTATTGTGTCATGGAACTCCATGAAGCATCTCAATCTGGTTCCAAAGCAGTAACATTTCAGCAGAAATCGATATATTTTATGAGATTTTTGTTAAAAGCAGAAAGGTCCTTTAAATTGGGCTTATGCAATCAGAGCATACAATGAATTTAAGGAAAGCTTCAGAACATATGGCATTCTGATGTCTTTGAAGTGTGGTTTGGTGGGACCGGCAGTGAACACGAAGAGGAGGTATGATTTAGAAGAAAGCTGTTGGAGTGTTGTGTTGCAAATAAAATCTAAGTAGGCACTTTGCAATTCACTGTTCTGTTTCTTTTCTTTTCTTTCTTTCTTTCTTTTTTTTTTTGTTTCTGGTGTTTTACTGCTGCCTTTCATTCCCAAACACTATAAATGTTCCTTGCCAGTTTCCATTCTAAATTCAATCTCCACCGTGTTCTCTCCAAGAATCTGACACTTCTTTCTCAGGGTGTCCTGGAAAGAAGGAATGTCACAGCTTAGATAAATAAGGGGGTGGGAGAGTGGTCTGTCTGAGGGAATGTGTTGCAGACTCCACTATCTCATCCCTAAATGGCAGCATTTGGATTAAATGACCTCTAAATTCCTCCAGACCTGTAAATCTACCATCCTACAGGGATTATATTTGACTCTGATTCAAACCCATCAAATTTGATACATGTCCATGTCCAATTGCTTATTAAAGTATTCCTCTCCTGGCAGTGATACAGACTGAAAGGGGTAGGTGTTTTTCGGGGCTCTTGTGCTGTTACTCTGTTTTTACAGTTGGCTGACCGCCAGTCTAAGAGGACTGACTTGTCAGAGCTGTCATTCCAGACCTGGGGTCAAGGCCTAAACTGCTCAGGTGGGAAGACAGGAGGCAGCAAGGCGTCCACGCAGACAGCAGCCCACAGATCAGCAGTCACAGTGATGCCCTCGGTTTGGGGCTATCAAGCCCCTGCTTTTCAAAGCGAAGTCTCAGGGCCAGCAACAAATGCGTCATCTCAGAGTTTGTTAGAGTATCGGGCTCCTCCCCAGACCTGCAGGACCAGAGTCTGCGTATTTAGGAGGTTTCCAGGCGTTTTGTGGGCACAGCAAAAGTTTGAGAAACCTTTAGTTAGACCTTTAGACCACCTTTACCTTGAGCTTCAGTGTGACACGAGCCCTGCATTAGCTGAGCGTCGGCTGTCCCACTGCAGGAGCGCAAGGAGCCTAGGCACTCCTGGCCAGTCAACATCCGCGGGGAGCCGGATGCGAGGCGCCGCGATTCCCTCTGCAGCCCCGCTGCATCCCGGCGGCTCTTCCCCGGGATCCGGCAGCGCCAACTCCCCGCCCACGGCCCCCAGACCCCGCCGCCATTCCCCGTGCGCCGCGAGGGAGCGAGAGAAAGCCGCCCCAGCGCCCGCCCCACCCGCGGCTCCACGCGCAGCGCGCCTACCTCCCGGGTCCCCGCGCTGTCTCCTCGCGGCCATGGGGCGCCGGGAGCTCCCTCTGCTCCTGCCGACGCTGCTGGCTGTGCTGGGCGGCCTCGAGGGCTCAGTGGCCGGTGAGTGGGGCCCGCGGACCCGCGCTGGGAGGGAGCTCATCCCGCTCTGCTGGCTGCGGGGTTGCTGGATAGGGTCGGAGGAGAGCTGGGAGCGCCCTCGCTGGCTGTGCGCGGCGTGTCCCCCGTCCTGTGACCTTTGATCCGGGAGGGCGAGGCTGGGCCATCTGGAGAGGGCCCCTGCTTCTCCGCTCTCTACTCCTTGATAATTCCTCTCAGTGAGTGGGAAGGGGGGGCGGTGGGCTCAGCGGACAAATTCCTCGACTTTTTCTCTTCGTTTCTCAGGAGCGCACTCACTCTCTTAGGCTATTCCTTCCCCCAAAGTTGAGGCGAGTGGGATTAGCTTTCTTGCCCTGGTCTCCGACTGGGACCCACTGCTGCCCGGGGTTTCATCAGGCAGCAAATTTAACCTCTTGGCGGCCCGGGTTTGGGGACGAGGTGCCTCCCTCCAGAAAGCCCCGGAGGAAATGGGGCTTGGGCCCAGGGTCAGGTGTCCTCCTGGACCCACAGAAGTCAAGAATTCTCATGGCTTTGCTTCTTGGTCATCCAACGCAGATGAAATACAGTGTAATGTGACGAGGCAAGCTGCATGTGGTGGGGGATGCATTCCTGTGGCCTGGCTCTGCAACGGGGAGCAGGAGTGCCTGGATGGGACGGATGAGCAGTGTGGTAGGCACTTCTCTCTGCTGTGTCGTGTCAAATGTCTTCCTGAAATAAAGTCAAGTACTTCTCTGTGCCAAGAGAGCTCAGATCCCCAGGAGGGACGCCGGAGCACCTGTAAGTGAGGAAAGCCTCTTAAAAGATGCCTAGCATCCCTGGGCAGTAAATATGGAAGGGAACAGTCCTCATTAAAACAGGAAGACCCAGCTGTACTTGGTGAGGGCTATGTTCCTTTTTTCCACCTATGTGCACGTTCCTGGGGTCATCACTTAACTGTACCTAATTTAACATGAAACCTGAGATATCAAAATGTGTACTATTACAGGTTTGAGTAAAATTTTATACTTGTAGAAATCCTCGGCCCTCCATACACTTCACCCCAGCTCCCCAAGTTTACTTGCTTCAGCCAGTAGGCAGACTTAGGTGGAAGTACTTGAAAGTCTAAACATCAAGGCCCAGTTCCCAGGTTGCCTTACATCTTAATATAGTCTCAAATTCCAAAGGAGTTCAAAGAAGTGAATCTGTAAAACTGGACTGCCCAATACAGTGGCCACTAGCCACATGTGAGGATTTATATTTATTTAAATGAATACAATAAAAAAATTCAGTTTGTTTATCATAGTAGCCACATTTCAAGTGCTCAAAACACATGTGACTGGTGGCTACCATTTTGGACAACACAGAGATAAAGTGCTTCCGTTGTCACAGAAGGTTTTATTGGACAGTGGTGTTCTGGATGAATGATGAGGAGGATATGTTTATTGATCTGCTAGGTGATGGTCCCTGAGGAAGGGGTACTGAATTGTAGCATAAGAAGTAACACAAAAAGGACAGGCAAGTTTAGGGTTGACTCCAGTGGCACATCAGGAGTTATTCCTTTGTTAATTAAAATACTTAATATGAAATCCAAATTTAAAAGACGCTAGTGCCCTGACAAACACCCCTTCCTTTCTGCTTCTTATTGAACATGCTGCTGGCCCGCAGAAGAAATATGTCGTGGACACCCACAGGCCTGGCAGTGTGATGATGGAAAATGCATTTCTATTAGCTGGCTTTGTGATGGTGTTGGTGACTGCTTAGATGGCTCCGATGAGGTTAACTGTGGTAGGTACAACTTATGTTTACCTTCAGTCACATTCTGTTTATTAACAGCATTGGTTAACATCAATAGTATTAAGTGAAGCAAGCCCATCATTAAATAGCCTGCCACACGTGCTAAACCCAGACATTAAATTGTCTCTGGTGTCACAGGTGCCTGTTTTTCCCCACTTACTCATTTTTCAAAATGACCTAAGGTTAAAAAGATTATTAGCTTTATTGACTTAAAAAAATTATTTAGGGGTGAAACTTCAGAATACAAACTTGTGGCCACATCTCCAATGGCTACCAGCCCTTTCAAGCCTTGGTTTTCTATAGATTAAATTCATCAGCAAACCATAAATACCTAAATAAACAAGCCCGTGGGACAGCAGTGCGACCTCCCTGAGCCAACTCCTGCCTTTTAGAGAGACTGACAGCACGTCCGGACCAAAAAATCCAGTGCCCAGGAGATTCTCTGTGTCGCGATGCTTGGGAACTCTGTGATGCCAATAAGGGCTGTGAAGGTGGGCTGGACGAAGCACGCGGCCCCCGGACCGTCTGCATGGCTGGGCAGTGGCAGTGCAGGAACGGCCTGTGTATCACCCACCGCTGGAGGTGCGATGGCCTCAACCACTGCGGGGACTCCTCCGATGAGGAGGTCTGTGGTGAGTCCTACTCTACCCCCACCTTTTGTCTAAAGGGAAGGTCGTACTATGTTGGCTGCTTTCTGCAAGTTGTGGTTTCATTCCTATGGCTGAGACTGCCATCCTAGATCTAAAACAGGATGTTTGCTAGCAATAACCAAGATTTAGTTACCCTTGGAAACATAAAGCAGTGCTTAAATAGTAACTCTGCAGCGGACACTCTAAGCATGGCCTCGAATGTTCCCACCATTCAGTTCTGGCCAACGCACAGAGCACCTGAGCATCAGTATCTGAAGGAAGCCTCCTAACAGATGCCTTACATCCTTGTGTAGTGAATATGGAAGAACACTCCTCACTAAAAAAAGAAAACCCCCAAAGAACTCAGTGAGCACTACAATCCTTTTTTTTACCTGAAACACACAGTGTAGTGGAATCCCCAACGTTTTGGTGAACCACAATTCTATTCACCCTTTCTTTTCTAGCATTAAATCTGTAATCTCAAATGTGTTCAGATTCTAACATTTTAATAATAATTTATAACCTGGCTTCTTAAGAGAATATTTCTTTTAGGGCTAGTATTACCTGAATTTAATACCATGTCAATCAGTAATATTTAATACTAATTCAGTTCAAATTTACTATTATTTCAATCCAGGGCCCAGAGGTCTTAACATCTTTGATATCAAGTCCAAATTCCTGAAAACTCTGCTTAAAAAGATAAAAATAATTCTTTCCTACCCAGACTTGCATTGGGTTAGTAGAAATATTGCCACTTTCCTTACCCACTGTAAGCATTGTCTATTTTTACCACCACCCTGAGTATTAATGAAAAAGAATGCTTATATATAAAACAGATAAACAACAAGTTCATACTGTATAGCACAGGGAACTCTATTCAATATCCTGTAGTAACTTATGGTGAAAAAGAATATGAAAACGAATGTATGCGTGTTCATGTATGGCTGAAGCATTATGCTGTACACCGGAAATTGACACATTGTAAACTGACTATACTTCAATAAAATATATATATACAAAAAAAGAATGCTTAATTTCCTACACAGGGCCCTGTCCAGAAGGCATGGTTAGATGTGATGAGGGGAAATGCATCCTAGAATCCCTGATGTGTGACGGGGAAGCAGACTGTACTGACGGTACCGATGAACCTGCCACATGTGGTAAGAAATCAATTGCTTGGCTTAACATGGAAAGGGGAGAGTAAGATTAGGTAACTGAGTGCCCCAGTTATCACCGGGGTCTACTCTCTGAGACAACACTTGGACTCAGACGTCTACGGGAGCAATTATCCTTCAGTGATGGAGCGCTTACATTTCACAAGCTCCAACCCTTGGCTTTCGTCTCCTGAATGTGAGCCAATGCTCCTGAGCTATAAAAATTGCTGTTCTCATATTGTAGCTTTAAGGAAACAGACGAGCTCACCACTGCAAACAACACTGCTCCTAAAATTCTGGAATAAAGAACACAAACTTTGCCACTGAGAAGCAATACATTTGTTCAAGACAAAATGGCAAATTCTTTAAGAATTTAACTGAAAAAGGACCCAAGAAGACCATTTCCTGGTGAGGAGGGATGCTTCTGAGCAAGCACCTCTGACTTTGAAACTCTTGTGGTTCTCACGTAAAAATCACTGTTGGTTCCAGTTGGGGCAGAGGGAGGGGGGCATCTGTCCCCAGTCATTTTGTTGTCTGTCTCCTGTTTCCCCCTCAAATCTGGTCTGAGACATTATGATGAAACCTCTCCAGTAATGTGAAAGGCCGCGAAAGAAGCTTTTCACAAAAGGAACACATAAGAGATACAAAAAGCATAAATAGTGAGACACAAAATACAGGTTTTTGGTCCTGTATAGATAATTCACTGGGATTAGCAAATTATTATATCATTTCCTGAGCTAAGGGCCTCACCTGCCCATAAATTCTAGAGAAAATACAGAAGAGGTCGCTGGTCCCTCCACAGGTGACCAATACACCAACATCTGGAATTGTCCAGACTGTCCGCCCAGAAGGAAACACCTTTCCCCTGCTCCGTGATTCCTAACTTTCCTTGTTCTCTGGTTTCCCCGAAAGCCTCCACATTCCTAGGTAAGAGGGCAGGGTCGAAGGTTATTCTTAACCAGTGTTACACTCCTCACACAAGCACAGAGGTTTGTGACACAATATGGTTTATAAGACGTCTGATCTTTACCATGGTCAACTGTACTGACCACTGTCCTGTCTCTACCAGGTAAGAACTGCTCTCTGGCCAACGGGGGCTGTGAGGGGCCCTGCAGTGACACAGACTGGGGTGTTCAGTGCTCGTGTGGAGCTGGATGGCTATTACAGCCGGATGGTCAGAGCTGTGGAGGTCAGAATTCATTTGGCTCATCTTCAAAAGTTCTTGTGGTAGTAAAATATACATAGCAAAATTTACCATCTTAATAGTTTTTAAGTGTGTAATTCAGTGCCATCCACTACATTCACACTGCTGTGCAACTGTCACCACTATTCATTTCCAGAACTTTTGCATCATCCCCAACAGAAACTCTGTACCCATTAAACAGTAACTCTCTGTCCCTGCTCCTGGGAACCTTCATTGACATTGTCTATGAATTTGCCTGTTCTCATACTGCATGTAAGTGGAATCATACAGTATTTGTCCTTTATGTCGGGCTAATTTTACTTAGCCTCTCTTTAAGGTGGATCCATGTTTTAGCATGTCTCAGAATGTCCTTCCTTCTTAAAGGCCAAATAGTATTCCAGTGTATGTAAACAGTTGGCTCTTTGTATCTGTAGGTTGAAGACGCTGGGTAAGGGGAATTCCAGATAGTTCCAGAAAGCAAAATTTGAATTTGCTGCATGCTAGCAACTATTTACATTGTATTAGGTATTGTAAGTAATCTAGAGATGGTTTAAAATGTTTAGAAGGATGTGTGTACGTTATATGCTAATACCACACTATTTTATAGAAGACACTTGAGCATCCATGGATTTTGGTATCCTCGGGGGTCCCAGAATCAACCCCTTGTGGGATGACTGTATACCACATTTTGTTTGTGGGATTATATACCACATCCATGCCTCTGATGCACACATGGGTGGTTTCCACCCTTTGGCTGTGGTGGAGGACATTGGTACAAGAGTCCCTGCTTTCAGTGCTCTTGGGTATATACCAGAAGTGGAACTCGCTGAGTCATATGGTAAATTCTATGTTTAACTTTTTGAGAAACTATCAAGCTGTTTTCCACAGTGGCTGCATCACTTGACATTAGCAATGTACAAGGGTTCTGATTTCTCTACATCCTTGCCACTCATTCTCAAATTAGGCTCCAGCTGGCTTGAGAGGAGCCACGTCCCCAAGAATGTTGCTAGGGTAACACAGATAAATATACTGTACCAGTTAAACCTCTGCATTGATGGTTCCCTACAGTGATGGTTCTGCTGAAACACAACCACATAGGTGGGAATTCTACGGAGGCAGCAACTTCTATCCCAGTACCCAGCACAGTGATCTCCACATATGACAGGTCTTGTGAGCACCTGAAAAGTGGCCCAAAAGAACAAAAATACTCAAGAGATTGTTCCTCAGTCTTCTCTAATTTACAACTCTCTATCATCAGATGTGGATGAGTGTTCTACAGCATACAGCCCCTGTGGCCAGCTGTGCATTAATACACCAGGCTCTTATTCCTGTGAGTGTATTCGAGGTTACCAGCTCTACAATGGCACCGACTGTCGAGTGACAGGTGAGCTTCAGTACTGGAAGCAAAGCTGAGCTCCTGCTCTCTTCTCAGCAGTAGGTGTAGATAAAAGTGATGTAGACGATTCACTTTAAGGTTTGGTATTAGAGATGACACTACTCGTTACATAAAGAAGCTGCTATTATAACATTCATTGGTCAATTTTGAGTATCAGGTGCTATCAAGTGTCTATAAAATGATTTAGGTTTTCTATAGGATAATACAGTTTGGGGCTCCAGAGACCCAACCAATAATCTCAACTTGTTCTGTGCTTCCTTAATGATGGGACACTTAATTACATTTGGCTGCTATATACAAGGCATGGAGAAGGCTTCTGTCTAGGGGAGAAGGGCTGAATCTGAAATCAGGCAGAAAAGTTCCAAAGATTAGTTTTAATGTGCCGGAGCTCAGAGGAGGAATTGAGGCTTCAGGTGGTCAACTAGATCCGCTCTCGATCCACCTTAGTCCAGATTTCAGGGATAAGTGGATTTTGGCATGGGCGATGGGACAGCATCTTTAGTTAAAGGGAATGGCATGGAAGGAAGTTTCATAGGAACGTATCACTCCTACTTCTATTGCAGATGATGCTGTTAAAATTCTTACCGCAGCTGATGGAGAACTTGGTGTCTTGGATCAAAGAACAGGCATCTATGAGACTCTGATACCTATAAAATCAAGGCCTACTTCTGTTGCATATGATCTTGAGAGAAGCATGTACTTCTGGGTGGATGAAGTCTTAAATGTGTTTGTTCTTGGAAAGCCAAACTTTGTTCCTCTCTATCCAGGTATATTTCTTGATATTAAGAGCCCTAGCTTCTTCAGGTTACTTAAACATAGTGTAGGAAGCATATGTGCTCATCTGGACATATTCTGTGACTCCCTTGTCATGAATTATGAGAGTACATAAAATCCTGATTCAAGATACTGATTCTATGTAGTTTGGTTCTTCGGGAGCTTTGTAGAGCATAACCTGAGAATGAAATTGCTATTAACCAGTACTGAAAGTTTGAGGATGTGGCTCAGGACAAGTATTAGTCTCAGCCCCATCACTAGGTGTGTGACCTTGAGCAAATTGTTAACTCCTTTGAACCACTGTGTACAAGATGAGGGTAATAGCATTGGTTAAGTGTGAGGATTAAGCTAGACAGTGCGTGGGAAGAAAGTGCCTAATGTAGCCCTGGGCGCAGAGAAATCCTCTGATAGTAGTTGGGAGGTGGAGTTCATAACAATTCATCGGAAACTTCTGTAATAAACAGTGTCCCAAATCAAGGTCACATTCTCTTGGATTTCTTGGTTATGCTTTTATTAAAGTCCTTCTCTGTCCTAATTGCCCACCGTATACTGGAAACCCCTCACACAGCTCTGGCTCTCATTCCCTGTGTCCTACTTGCCTCATTGTGTAGCTTGAAATCAGAAGATGTAGAAAAGATTTGTCTGAGTCTCTTTTTTCAAGATGGGTGTAGAAGAATACAGAAATATAATACTGTCTCCTGTATCCCCAGAATTTAAAGCAGTGAACAGTATCTCTTTGGACTGGTTCACGGGACAGTTATATTGGGCTAGCAGCTTTGCAAGGGTTGTCTGTGCTGGTTTAAGTGATGGCAGAGGCTACGTCAAAATCTTGGAAAAGGATCTTGTGCCAGAACAGCTAATAGTGTTTCCTGCAAAGAAGTAAGTAGTGTTTCTTTTGGAATATAACCAATGATCTTGGATATGTTATCGTATGTGTAGTCTTTTTTAAAATTAGAAGAAAATTTTTTTTGATTGGGGTGAGGTAATTAGGTTTGTTTGTTTATTTATTTATGTATTTATTCATTCATTCATTCATTCATTTATTTATTTTTAGTGGAAGTACTGGGGATTGAACCCAGGACTTCATGGATATATTATCTTAGATATTTAAGTTGATAAAAGAATACATCAACTGTTTCAACCTAGTCCTTATTTGCTCAAAAAAATTCTTAATTTTGAAGTCTCAATCGAATACCATAGAGCCAAACTTTTCAAAGTCTACTAAGTCTAAGAGCAGAAATCTCCAGCATTCTTAGCAGTGCAGTGATTTGAGGTCCATGGGGGAGAGCCAGGCAAGCCTGGCTGTTCAGTCATATAGATGCTCCCGAGGGGATTCTCTAATCCTTGTGCTTTGCTTTTCTCAGGTATTTGTATTGGGTGAATCGAGGTGGGAAAGGCATGAGGACTATTGAAACTGCAGGGATGGATGGCTCTGACAGGAAGGTGCTGACAGTTGTAAACATGGAGGAACCTGCAGGACTGACGCTGGACCATGTGACTGGCAGGCTCTACTGGATCAGTGAATATAAGGAGGTACCGCAGATGGGTCAGGAGGAAAAAGGTAAACCTATGTAGTAGGGGTTTGGTAGGACCGTGGTAAATACAAAGTTCTCTTGAGTCTTCCACCAACTTGGTGAAGCATCTTCTGGCCATGAAAAGTGAGAAAAGCAAGCCCTAACTGCACAGCATCTTCAGGTAGAGCCAGGCTGTATCAACAGAGGTGGGGAGACTTAGTGTGACTTTCTTAAGCTCTCTACAATCAAACTCAGCACTGAAATTTCCTGGTAGTATAGGTCATGTTCTATGTGGTACCTAGGATACAAAATTTTAAAGATGGCGGACCACTTCTCTGGAAGCATGCAGTTACTGAAGTACTTCAATGTCTGGCACTCACATTTCTAGGTCTTAATATTACAGTTCATGTCATCTCATTTTTGGAACCATCAAACTAGAAGACCAGTAGGACATGGTGGCTGAAAGCTTAGATTTAGGAGTCGTATTTTTAAGCCTATTTCTTCCAGCTATGATATCTGGCCGCTTAGGTGCCTCTCTGAGCTCCCACTACCCTCTCTGAAAATAGAGAGAATGCCCACCTCAGAAGGCATTTGGAGAATGTAGTGGAAGGATTTGGTACAATGTCTGGATGCAGACAATAAGTTATAGTAGCTATTTGTACAAAATATCTGTGACCCTGGTTTGTATAAGAAGCAGTCAGATCCACAGGCTTTGGCATTAGCCGCCATGGATCCTAACACAAGTTCATCTCTATCAAGCTGATATCAGGTAAAGATGTTTAATCAGTGTCCAAGAAACTGAGGGGCACTACCATGGTCAGCACTTCACACTGATGCTCCCTTGAGACCCTCTAACCCTTCAGTCCATAGAGACGGTAAATGTGGATGGCAGTGGGAGGCACACCTTTCCTGAGATCTTCTTGGAAGATGAAGTTCCAGTAGGACTCGCCATATTTGAGAACTCCTTCTTCTGGGCAAATAAACTACAGCTGCTTCGTATTTCACCGCACACCCCAAAGGAGAGAGTGGCGCTACTAAACACGTCCGTATCTGCCTTCTCTGTGCTCCACAAGTCCCAGCAGCCTAAGAGTAAGTCATCAGCTTGCTTTTGTGAAATGCTTATGAATCAGAACGCATACTAAATGGAAAACACCTAAATAACTACCTCGGTCTGTTGTTGGAAACTGCTGTTTTGAGGCAGGGGAAATGTTCTGGGTATCATTCCAGACACAGACAGGACTTCTGAGCAAGATGAACTGAACGAAAATATCTACTGGGAAACATTCCAGGCACACATCTTGCTCTTGTCTAACATGGCAACCCGAGGTTTAACGTCTGAAATACACAAAACAGGGTCATAAGCTGTTCACAGAAGGGCTAGAATAGCTTACTCACGGACATGTCCATTGATAACAGAAAATTTAACCAAGAGTAGCATCCTCCTTAGAGGAGGAAGTCAAACATTCACTGACTAGGAGTTAAAAACTTGCGAATCTGAAATTGTACGTGAGTCAACTCAGATAATGCTTCTCAAATGGGCCCAAGAAACTAAGCAAAGTGGAGAGCCTAGAACCATGACTTACTTCCTGTAAGCAAGTTAGACAGTCATTTTGCCTTAACTCCGAGAGGGAAGATGCTTTTGGTTGAAGCTTAATGGCCTGAGCTGAGTACAGATAGGTAATTGTAATGATCTGAAAGACAGGGATCCACAGGAGTTCAAAGTCAGTATGCCTAACCTAGGAGGTAACAAGTGTATCGGGATTCCCCTTAAGGCAAAAATGCCTTAACTCCCCTTGAGTCTTAGGTTTTGAACCGGTTTGGATTAAATACGTCTGAAATTGTAACTAACCTGTTTTTACTTTAAAACAGGCAGATACCCAGCATGTGTTCCAGGATCTTGCAGCCACTTATGTCTCCTGTCCCCTGTCCATCCCAAGGGCTATAAGTGTGTTTGTCCAGAGGGGATGTTTCTTCTACCTTCTGGTACATGTAGCAGTAAGTACGCTGGGTGAAATGGGTTTGGCTCAAAAAGGCACTTTCCGTGGTAGGTCTGGAAATAATATAGCTTCCATTTTTGGATCAATCGCTTTTATACTGACAACCTACTTTGATGACAAATTTTGTTATCAAAAGAACTTGATTAGTTTTTTATTGTACTAAAATAAGCATTACAACATGTACCATTTTAACTATTTTTAAGTGTAGTGTCCAGTGGCATTAAGTACATTCACATTTTTGTACAACCATCACCATCCATCTCCAGAACGTTTTCACCTTCCCAACTGAAATTCTGTTCTTGTTAAACAATAACTCCCCACCCCTCCCTCCCCCAGGCCCTGGCAACCACAACTCTACTTTCTGTCTCTATGAATTTGACTACTTTAGGTACCTCATATAAGTAAAATTATACAGAATCTGTCTTTTTTGTGACTGGATTATTTCACTTAGCATAATATCTTCAAAGCTCATTCATGTTGTAACATGTGTCAGACTTTCCTTTTTAAGGCTGAAGGCTGAATAATATTTTTAAGGCTGAATAATATTTTCTTGTATAGATATACTATATTTTGTTTATCCATTCATCCATCTGTGGACATTAGGGTTTGGTAAGTTTTAAACCAGGAAAAAAATAGCTTCTATGTGAAAACTTAACAGCTAAGTTGGTATAAGAAACACTCTATAGTCTTATGACTGTTGTGTATTCTGACTTATAAGCAGTGTCTCCTTCGGTATTAACGTAATTCCTCGTGTTGCTGTTCCATCTTTGAAATGGTAAAGGCTACATTGATTATCCATTCTACCCAAATTAATTGACTTTTTTTCTATAGAAAATTGAGGCTTTAAGAATAAATGATGTAAACGTTTTGATATTCTAACTACCTTAAAAAAAAACATACTTCAGCAGAGGTAGCTATGGCGTAATAAGCTGCTGCGCCCAACTCCAGACTTCAACTGAAACTGTATTTTAAACATTATATATACTGTTAAATACCCAAGTAACTTTCCTTTAGAGAAACAATAGGGAGTTAAAATTCTTTGTACTGAGCCTTGTGTGCTACAAGCAAGGACTTGATGACTTCACTGAATCAAATGGAGCAGCACTACAGCCCTAACCCTCATGATTCTGTGTTAACCTTTCAGCAGAAATTCAAAAGGCTCGGTGCCTTGGGAAAGCTGAGCAGCACTGCCATTTGCCCACATGACTCCCTTCTCCAAGGAAGTTCTGAGGGGCATTCACATCTTATACGTCATATGCGTGCTTCTAAAGCGAATTTTATAAGATTCCTTTGGAGGGGAACCTCGCTTTGAGAGAGGGGCATAGCTCAAGGGGGGAGCACAGGGCTTATCTGACAAACAGTTAAAGAATCAATCTCTCCTTTTCCTTGATAGAATTAAAACTAGTGTTTTCCTCTGGCAAGCGTCTCTACTTGTTGAAGGTTGGTTTTATGGGAACTTCTATAGAGAGAACTGTAATTCAGGAGCATCCTAGGAACATCTATTTACTGGATATTGACTGGAAAAGAAACCTGATCTACTGGACAGATACCCGGGGGCATCTGTTCCACTCAACTGGCTATTCAGGGGAAAAGCAAGAGATTAGGACAGAGCGTACAGGTGAGTTGGGGGTGCCTATTTTATTTTTTTTCATTTTCTAGCTCTAAAATTAACTAGAGCCAAAAACCCTACCTGTTTCTGATTCAAAGAGTGGTCAAAGAGTGGTTTTTAAACTAATTTAATATTGTGTCTGATGTACCCTTGTTCTTACGAGGGGTGGGCAGACAGTTTACAAGGCCACCATGATTTGGGAAATCCTGTGGTTGGTGATAAGGTTTTTAAAGTTCTATTTTTCTGGCCTTAAGCCTGGGTAGGATGAAACGGACCTTAAATATTTCAACTTTGCATTGCAGATTTTTCTTACACTAATTTAGGAGCAATTTGCAATGCAGATTTCAGAGTAAACTAGCAAGATATTTTGTTAATATGATAATATATACTTTCTCTCCCCTCCCACGCTCCTGCATGGCATACCCCACCCTCAGCTCCCTGTCCTCAGCCTAAATGCAAATATCTGCTTTACAAAAGAGAACTGGGACTTGAGTTCCAGAGTGAGTAATCTGATTTCTGAATGCCTGTGGAGTGGGTACTTCAAGTACCAAGGATCTGCTTTACTACAGGAAGTGCTGTGTTGGAATACGTGTTCCTGAGAGCCTTCAGAGCAGTAGAATCTACCCAGAGCCCTGTGGGCAAGCCTGGCACATAGAAGCTTTCTGTCCCTGACTAAGAGAACTTCAGGGATAAAACTGAAACAGGCAGTGATCTTGCAGTACATCTGATGGCTGTCTAGGAAACTCTGATCATGGATTTCTTCCCACTTAATTAAAATGTAACTCCCCCCACTGGCTAATCTTTGATAACTGGTTTCTGTGTTACAGCTATATCAAGGATTTGCAAAAGACTGACAATTCCTTTGAGTTGGCTCTCGTGGTGAATTTTGAGTCCCTGTGATAGATAGCTCTGAAATAATAGAAAATATATATTTTGGCCTCTGTCCCCAGTTAATGGCACAGAGCTCCTAAGACCTTTGTAATTTCCTGAGTGATAGGAACTGCTTTTGTTCTAATGAGACAATGCTTGGTGGGCTTTGCAATGCAATGCAAAATTGAATTTAAGGTCCATTTCTATCCTACCCAGACTCAAGACCAGAAAAAGCTAAAAAACCTTATCAGTGCCTCTGGAGGTTGGTCACAGAAAGACTGCTCCATGACTAGAAGCTCAGAACTTTCTATTTGTATCTTGTAATTGTAGATCTCCTCACTGTCTAGCCATTGTACTGATAACCTTTCATACTACTGTCCTGGTGTCATTTGAGCCCAATCTCTGCCTTCCCAGAGCAATTTCAGTCCTAGTCACTTGACATGTAATTGATTGATTTTCATCCTTAGCCTGTGAAGAAGGAATGTGAATCTGAAGGTGCAGACCTGCATTCAAATGCAGGCCTTGCCACTGAAATATCTAACTTATAAAATGCAGTGCCTGTCTACCTTGCCAGGTGGTTGTCAAGTATCAAATGAGCTCATGTGACAGACAAGGTGGGGAACCAGAATAGTCACCATGGGGCTCATTGTGCCACCAAGGTGTGTGGGCTTGTAGGGACTGATCTTTGCATTCCCCTAATTGTCTCCCTTCTATCCTTGGTCCAGAGTTTAAGACAGTGTGTGAACTTATTTGAATGCCCTTTCTAATGGAAGTGACTTGTCCTCCACACAGTCTGTTCAGCTAGTGTGGACATACCGACTGGGAACTTGTACTGGCTGCCCTGTGACAGAAGTGCTGTTCAGAAGACTAGAATCACTGGCCCAGACACACGTACCCTGTACAGAACAGGCAGTGTTATCCTGCATCTTCTTCTCGACTGGCCAAAGAGGCTGCTCTACTGGATGGAAAGTGGGGAACACTTGCAAAGTATGACCCTTGATGGCAAAGGCAGACAGGAAATCTGGAGAGGCACCTGGACGGCAGACACCCATGTGGCCCTAGACCTCGGCTCATCTAGCATCCTCTGGGCCACCAAAGGGTCAGGTAAGCACTACACAACCAGAGAGGTTGGAAGAAGCTTAAGAGGATGAGTGGGAGTCCTGCGTTTAGTATAAGGATGCCAGCCATTCTTGGAACTCATTAGATGTAGGCTCAAACTCTGACTTGCATAGTTACAGCTTGAGCACAGACATGGACCTTAAGCTCAGCTCTCATCTATAAGTCTAGATTTATGATTTTAAAGGTAGAGAAACTTCAGAAATCACATAATTTTGAACACTGCAGGCGGCTACTTGTTTCTATCTCTGTAAGTAGAAATAATGGAACCAAACTTCCATTGCAAACGAGGTACAGGTGCTTCAGTTGTAACTCGAGAGCAGGTACAGATTATGCCTTTGTAGCTGAATGTGATAATCTTCTCACCCAGAGGCCATCCTTGAGAACTGGTAGCTGTGTGCTGACGACTCGGGGTTCTAAGACAGGACACGGAAGGTGGTAAAGTCACATCTGATGTTTCCATAGGGCAGACCTTGCTTTCCTGGAGCTTTAACCACTTTCTTGGATTATCTTTAAAGATAAAACTAAAACCTATAAGACTGTGCTGATTTTCAGTGTGAGGTCATTGAACCTTGCAATCCAGTGGTACCCATGCCTCCTCACTGTCATGAGTTACTTGTTCTGTGTCAGCTTGTAAGAATTTGACTCTGCCCTAGGGTTGCAAAGTCTGAGTCTCCTAAAAAATAGAACATACACTTTGAACAAGACCTGGAGTGACGGGATGATAGCGGCCCACGAGCCTTACCTGGTGACCCTGAACAGAACAGCTCTGGTGCTGTGGAACAGGAGGATGCCAGAGCCCTTCTTGGTGTTGAAAGAGCCATACATACAGAGAATGATCATCCTAGCAGAGAACCTGGAGGTTCCAGGTGAGTCCTCCCCTGGGGGGGTTAATCTTTGAGATCCACTTGCCCAGGCTCTCCTCGGTGTGTGCTTCTAGGAGAAAATCCTGGGCATCTTCCAGTGTGTATGGGCAGTCATCCCAACCAACGACTCAGCAGGCCTTCTCCCTAACTTGTCCTTGTCCTGGTCCTGGAGAAGTAAGACTCTAACATGTTTCTCAAAATCGCTAAGTGACACGAGTTCCTAAGTAATACCCCAAGGAGGGTGTACACCACAAGCCCCTTTCGGGATTCATCTTTCACATTACCATTTTGCAGCTTTCAGTCTGGCAGTAAAGAGATCCATTTAACTTGCTCTAAACCAGTTTTCCAAACTGACTTCACCAAGGAACCCCCTTTCTCATAGCAGTGCCATCTTGCGGAGCACCCTTTGTGGAGCTGCTCTGGGTTGTGGTTACCCGGAGAAGCAGCTCTTCCTCCTGCTGAAGCTGGGCCTTGTCATTTAGATTAATCTGCTTACACCTGGGTTAACGCTTTTCATATAAGCCTTTGGTGTGGTGCCAAAAGTTCTGATTCTGGATCTTGAGGCAGAAAAAGAAGAAGTTTTATCAACAGAATTCAGAGGGCTTTCTTGGTAGAAGCAGCCGGAAGTCCCAAGGGAGAGTAGAAGCAGAGATGGACAGAACCTTTCCTCCTTATTTGTACTTGCTCTGTTTGGGTCTCTCATCTCCTGTTGTCTAAACTGCCTTATTTTTGGATTCATGGGTTTAACCTGATCTTTGAGGCTAAGAAACATCAGGCATATTTCTTAGGTGGTAAAGGGTACCAATAAAAGGTTAACTTTTTGGTAAAAAATATAGTTTTGATTATTCTACTAACAAATCTGTTAGGTTACTGGGACAGTTGCTGAAGAGTACTCACTGGTAACTTTTAGTAGTGTGACTTGGACACCTCAGAGTAATGCTGGTCTCTGTCCTACAGCATGCGATGCTAGAGCAGGAACCAGACAGAACAAGTCCCTGTCTTCAGAAACTTACTTAATTTTGCATGCCTAAACCTAGCCATGACATGGGTTTTCGAGGAGGGGACGGTAAAAGCACGTCTCCACTGCTGAAACCAAATGGACAGACTTGCCGATTCACCTGTTTATTCTAGATCCTGAGGTAGAAGGAGCCACCACATCCACCCCTCGTCCTCCTCCTCCACCACCCCCTCTCCTCTGCACCCGATCCTCTGTCCCCTGTCGGAACGGGCAGGAGTGCATTTCCCGGGAGAACCTCTGTGATGGCAAGCGGGACTGTGAGGATGGCTCGGATGAAGAGAACTGTTCTCAGTTCTGCAACAGACCAGGTGTGTCACCGTCTCCTGTTCTCGGTCTCTTGGTCCAGGTACACTGATTCAGCTTTGGGTGCACCATACGAAATGCCAGAGTGTTTGTTACTATAATCACACTGACTTTCCCTATGTATTATCATAGATAAAAATCACAGTCTGTCAGAATACTGACTCTGTGATTGTCCATTTTATCACATTTAAATCTGCCGTGTTTTGCTAGGGATAATTTGTTGCTTCCTTGCTTCCTCACATTTGCTTAAGTTTGCCAATATTTGCCTTTATAGACTGACCTAAATGGACCACTTATAACAGACTTGGTAGTGTTTTAACAAGTCGTTAAAGTAACCAAACCTATAGGAGGCCTTATTATTTAAACAACCTAGTTCAGCTTGCTAACTTAATTGACTCACGCACTTTATTAAAGTTCACTTACGGAGCAACTAAGATATAGAACTCAAACAAGTAAGTTCAAACTCCAGAATGAGGGTGAGTTAATCTAATTATAAACCTACAGGGTGATGAGTATATATGGTGATAGCTTTTGACCCTTTCCATTTAAGGGGTCTTCCAGTGTCTGGATGGAAACAAGTGCATTGAGGAGAAGTACCACTGTGATGGGGCTCAGCAGTGCTTGGATGGGTCCGATGAGTTGGACTGCTGGAAGCCCGTAGAAGATTGTTCTCTGCGTTGTGACAAGACCCGCTGTATCCCCAAGAGCTGGCTGTGTGATGGCAACCCAGACTGTTCTGACAAAAAAGACGAGCAAGGCTGTAGTAAGTTCATGGAAGTTCCTCGCAGTATTTTCAACTGCATTACAGTCAGTTCTCCTTATTCAGGGTCGGTATGTTCCATAAAGTTGCCATGAACACTGAATTAGAGGATACTGAATCATTGCTCCTGGGAAAAATACAGGGTGAGGGTTCTTTGCGTCTCTGGTCACAACATTTTTGCCAGCCGATCAACATATAACCTTCTTTTATGTGTGTTTCTATTTAAAGACAACTTAACACGAATTGCTGGCTCATTAACAGCTAACAGTGCTGTAAGTCTTGCCAAACAAAGCTTATTTAATGCGTGTATTTTCTCCACAAGGCACATCGTAGATTTCTTACACTTAGGAACATCAGATAGCCCTTCAGCACTACTCTCGGGGCCACTTGAAACAGGAAAATTGCCAAAAAGTACAAAAAAAGGTGAAAAGCATGGTTCTAAGTGGATTGCAAAGAGGACACCTTTTTATAGTATGAGAACAGAAACAAGAAGGCAGAATGTTGCCTTGTTCTGCAACAACTAGAAAGGTTTGCGTCAGGCAACTCATATTTTTGCTTCTTTGTGTGTCTCTTCAAATGATCATGAAAGTGTGGGAGTGTTGATTTGGGGGGTTAAGATGAATTTTAGCAAGTAGGTGAATGTGCAAATACCGAATCCACAAATGATGAGGAGCAACTGTACCCACGACAGAGTTAACAGATGAAGATGAAGGATTCTGAGGTAGAGGGACCTTGGAGATCATGTTTGGAGATAGAAGGGGACCCCTTTCTATGACAAGATTTTCATTAGTGGAAAATCAATCTACGTATAAAATAACGTATAATTTCTTGTTGGGCTGAAATCTGCCTCCTTGAAGATTTAATTTTGTTCCTAGGCCTTCTCATGGGATGAGCCATCTCATTGTAGACATCATTGCTTCCCCCTCATTTTTTGGGGATATACACCTTTATTTTCATTCTTCTTAATGATATGTTTCAAAGGCCTTAATCATGTTGTGGGAGGAAGGTAGAAGAGAGAATTTGGGGAATGCAAGTGGGAAGAAGAGGAGGCTGGGTAAGGTACCATGATAGATTTGGATGTGGAGGTGGGGTAGCCAGAGGGTGTGACTGCACTTGGGCTCGAGAGAAAAACATCAGGAGGAAAAAGACACAGGAAGGAATGAGGGAGGAACCCAAGGTATAATTTACTTCTCAATACATATTTATAGTTTTGCCTAGGACTTGACCCTTTTTCTTGAGTCAAGTCAAGCAACTCCTATCTGGAGGAATTGAGTCCAAGAACGTAAGTTGTAGGGTATGTTGGAAATTATGGGAGAATTTCTCTTTTCCTGGATGACATTAAGATCCCAGAGGAAAATCCCACTACCTTACCTAGTCCAGCATCCTTCTACATGTCCTACATGTCCTCCCAACCTTGTCCCCCAGCCCTCATTCTTCAGGACCAAGAGCGTTTTCTGGGCTTGCTTAGTAGGTCTTTTCTAGCCTAACACTCTACTTGAACCACCTTCCTGTCCTAACACCTGCTGGGGCTTAGCTCTCAAGGTGACAGCAGAAGACTGAGGATCTTCAAACCGTTTTATCTCCCATCAAATTGCTTCTCTATCTGACTGAGTTCTTACCTAAAGCTTTGTTTTTCAGTTTATGAAAAATGCAGCACGTCTGAATTTAAATGTCAGAATGGCCAATGCGTGTCTTCTTCCTTGCGTTGCGATGGGAACCGGGACTGCCTGGACCACTCAGATGAAGAGGGCTGTCCTGCCTGGCCCCTGACATGCCTGTCAGGGGAGGTGAAGTGCCCGAGGAGTGGAGAGTGTGTGTTGGCAGAATGGATATGTGACCATGACTTAGACTGCAAAGACGGAACCGATGAGAAGGTAGCCCACTCTCCTTTCAGTACAATACAGCTGACTTCTAATCGCAACAGTAACACATGCTTCCTAGTAGAGAACTTGGGAAAATACAACAGAGAAGTCTTCCATAATTCCTGCCCAGAAAGCCAGTCATAGCTGCATCAAAGTGTCCAAAGGGTTAATAGCCTCTTGTTGAAAGTCAAACTTGTAAGAGGTCTTTATTGTAGTAGGTTTGCAAGTGTTAGGTCTTGATTGTTGTGGCTTAAGGTCTTAGATGCTCTGATGCTCTACTTAATAGTCATGGTGACATCCACTGGTGCTCCCACATTGTATGAGATGCAGCCCGGGCTTTGAACTATTGCTTGCATTGATCTTAAAAAAAGTACTTATGCCCTAGTGTTCAGTAAAATGGGTAGTGTCTGAGGGGCTGAGACTATCTCAAGGTGCTGGAGTATAGCAGGTGCACAGAAGTCCCCCTTCCTTTCTCCCGTACATCCTGCACCAGATCTGAGAATCCAAGTCAGGTGCAAAATGTGGTGTTAAGTTTTAATTTACTGGAGTATGTGTTAGAAATGGTGGGAAGAATTCTACAGTAGAGTTTCTAGAGCAGATTCTTTTGCTTTGTTTTTTAAGTGGAACTAAGACTTCCTGATTGATCAGTTTGCAAAATAAGACATTTCTTCCCACTTCCCGCCCACGTTGGTATCACCTAGAACTTCTCGCCTGAATTCCAGATGCAGGAGTTTCTTTAATACATACCACTCGAGTTTTCAGGCTCTGTCTAGCCTTGTTTCAGGAGGGACTTGAGGCTTCCTCTTCTTCCAGGACAATTCCCAGGCTCTAAATGCAGGTGTTGTTGATGGAGTCACTGTCTCTTCAGGACTGTGACCCTGAGGAGCTTCGCTGTGGCTCGAGGCAGTGGTCCTGTGCCAGTGGAGACCAGTGTGTGCCTGAGCCCTGGCGCTGTGATGGGCAGACTGACTGCAGGGACGGCAGTGATGAGGCTGGATGTAAGTGCAGGGGAGAAGGCAGATGGCTTCAAAGGGGCACCTGCTGCTTGCTGCTTCTTGGCATGAGCACCTAGCTCAGTGAGCAGGTGCATTCGCTACAGGCCCTGAAATCCATCCCTTTACCAGGATGGAGTCGTCTAGGATGCATACAAGGGAGGCTTGCTGTGGGAGGGATGTTTGGCCGGGGGTTGATGATGAAAGTGGGAAGTCATTCCCTCCAGGCCCCCCTGGAAAGTGCCAGAGTTCTGAGTTCCAGTGCCGCTCCTCCACCTGCCTGGACCTCAGTCTGGTGTGCGATGGGAAGGAGGACTGTGCCGACGGCTCCGATGAAGGCGGGAGGTGCTCGTCGTCGGCATGTGGCCAAGGGCAATGTTTCCACACCTGCTACCCATCACCCCGTGGACCTGTGAGTGGTTTCAGTTCCTGTCCTTTAGCACCAGAGATGTGATTTAAGGAAGGGGGGAGACATCCTAATCTGGGCCGTCTCTGATGGCTCCTGAAGCTCTGAGTCAGAGTCTGAGTCTGTGGCAGAGCTGTCTGGATCCCTCCGCACCCCTGTGCTTGAGCCTTTCTGGTGAGTCCTGTCTAGCTCATTTCTTGTCTCGTGTCTTCTGGAACTCTGCTGCTCAGCCTCTAGAAACTCGACTACTAAGGTCCTTCCCACCCCAGCTGTGAGCTCTGGGTGACATTTAGGGTCACCAAAGCAGCAAGTTTTTGTGAATTGTCCCAGGAGCCAAAAAATCCCCCTCGTGATGAAGCTTAGGAAATTGAGTACCTCCCCATGGACATCCTTTCCATAAGAGTATTTAGAATGACTTGCCCTTAAATTGAGGACTGACTGTGTTCTGGTCTGGAATTACTAGTTGACTGAACATGGTGAACTTGATTCTGACAGGCACGTGGAAAAAAACTGTTCTGATGTCTGGTCACAGTAACATCTATCGGCAACCAGTTCAGTTGTCTACGTGTCGTTCACTTGCGGGTTCTAGTGTCCTGGGCTGATTCCTTTGTTAACTTGGGACCCACAATGGTGGCAAGGGGGTGAGGTGTGCGGCAGGGTTGATGAGATGGAGAAACTGACTGTAATTAAGATGAAGTTGGTTCAAAGAACAGTTTGAGTTGCTAACACTGAATACATTGCCATGTGCTTTTTATATCAATGTTGAGGCCTTTATATCAATGTTGTACTTGTCTTCAGAAAGTCTTAATGTTTTCCAACCTCTTTCAGGTATGTGCTTGTGAGCAAGGCTTTGAGCTGAAAAGCAGTGGCCAAATCTGCGAGGATGTGGATGAATGCCGGAAGTTAGGCGGTCAGCCTTGCAGTCAGACATGTATCAATACCCAGGGCTCCTACAGCTGCACCTGCCATCCTGGCTACTTGCTGGAGCCTGATGGCCATACCTGTAAAGCAACAGGTAAACTAGAGCTGGGACTATCTCCCAAGCTGGGGGTCAAAGGCTTGGAGGTCCTAGATCTTCCAGGAATATTGATACAAATCTCTCTTTATCAGGTCTTAAGTGTCCTTGCCTGCTTTACCTGTCTTTAGAACAAGACTAGCACGATCCCAAACTCCCTTTTTATACCTCATATTTTAGACTGAATTCGAGTCTGAAAGCATCCACTAATAAGGCGTTAGTATAACAAAATCATTCGGGCCTCTGTTACCATGGGTTAGCCTTACCTAGAATTAGAATAAATATCTAAGGACCTGACAAGCACTTCTTTCCTGCTCACCTACCCCCAAATATTTAGTTTAAAATGTGGTTTTCAATTTAAGCGAATCATGCCTTTATTCTAAGTATCTTTGAACCGCGGCTATTAGCTTAACCATCACATCAAGGGAAGAACCACTTAAATGCCAGCTACCTGGTATGACAGCTCTGGCAACGAGAAGGCAAACACTGCTTTGTCCTCTGATTCCTTAGCCAGTGCTGGGTTCACCATTCAAACTCCTTCAGGCCATGCTGAAAGCAGTCCTTACTTGACAGGTACTGAACCAATCCTGCTTGTGGCAATTCAGTTTAAACTACTCCTCTATGGATTGAGGAGCTTGAAAGAAGATATTCTCGCAACTACAGACAAGAACCTAATTATTTTCTCTATCGACTATGACTTAGTGGATCAGAAAGTCTTCTGGACTGATCTTGGTGCAGAAAGTATCCAGTGGATAAGCATGGATACGAAGAGGAAAGGGACGGTGGTGAAAGGTATGTGCCCTTACGTGGTCTCTCATCTCGCCCTTACTACATACGCGTAGCATGAACAATCAGATGAGTGGCCGTGAACTTTCTAAACCTTGGATTATATCTCCTTAACTAAAAGGGATCAAGGCTTGCTAAGTGGTTAGAAATGGAAAGGTGCCATCTCAGTAGACATAGACAAACTATCAGCCAGTGACCATCATTTATAATGGTCATCTTCCTCTGCAAATAGTGCCATCTTCCTTGACAAATAGTATTTTGGAGCATTTAAAAGAAGACTGCTCTGATGGAGATGTGTATACCAGTGGAAAATAAATAAACATGGCATGTGAGTCTGCTGTGTGACCTCAAACCTAGTAAAGGCTATAATTTAACCTAAGTACACATGTTGAATGTTTTTTTTTCTCTCTTCAGGGATAAAGTCAGACTGTATAGCGGTTGACTGGATTGGGAGGAATCTCTACTGGACGGACAAGGCAGCTGGTCAGATTTTGGCAATTCAACTGACTGCTGTTTGGAGAGGAAAATCTGAGTACACAATCGTGCTGGACGCTAACTTAAACCAACCACGGTCCTTGGCTTTAGATCCCCTAAATGGGTGAGTCCAGGTGTCACAATGCCTGGTCAAGTCCTTTAAGATTGATGTTCCTCTTTAATTCTACTTTGGTTGTGTTCCCTTAACACAGAATGGGTGAACAGAAACTTATCTTACTCTACTTTAGATGTTATGATGATGTGAGTCAACACAGTAATTTTGAAAGCTCCTGGGAAAAGTCCTTTATTCCAGAAAAGTGAGATGTAGATGTGCTTACTTGGTGGCCCGCTTATACTTTCACTTGCTAAGATAAACAAATATACCTCTAAATGGAGAATTTTTATGGCTTTGGAGCTGCAGGAAGATGGAGAATGAAACTAGGGATAGTGTTTAATTTACAATAATGTGCTTGGTGGTGGTGATGGGGTCAAAATAATTGGGTGATGGGGTTGAGCCCAGATTCTTCTGTCTAGAGTCCTTTTCCTTTGCAAAGGGCCAGAAACTTAGAGACAGCATTTCCTACTTGTCAGAGCTAAGCCCTCAGAATGGCCATGTGTGTATCAAATGGAAGAACAAGACAGAGCAAAACTCAGGATCCAAAGGTCACTGAGATCAGATACCTTCCCTCTGCTTTTCTCACCTTTTCAGTACCTCCAACCAGGAATCTGTTAACATGGTCCTCAGGAAATTGGCAGGAGTTTCCTGGAGCATGGAATAGCTTGTGACCAAGAATGAGGTCTGAGGCACACATCTGCCCATGGAACTAGGCTACTTTCTAGCCCAGAAAAAACTGGCAAGTTCCCTGGATATGTTCCAGGCTAGGGACTAACGTATTTTTTAGGTTTCTTATACAGGTGTCATTATAGGTATTTTACCCCTAAATGATGAATAAACAATCACCATAAAATTTCAAGGAAAGCCCTCTTTTACTACTCCACAAATTATGCTTAAGGCATAGACCAAGTTTAAGTTTGGGCTTTAAGTCAGTGTTTTAAGGAATGAATAGATGTTCTTTCCCATGAGATAATACTTTATCTTAAAGCTGGTTTTTATCCACATAGGTTAATGTACTGGTCTGAAATTGGAGGAGAACCTCAAATAGAACAAGCTGGAATGGATGGTAGCAGCAGAAAAATACTCATCAACCAAGGTCTTGGCTGGCCAACTAGCATAGCTCTTGATCAGCTGAGTGGGAAGCTATTCTGGTCTGATGACAAATTTCACTGTATTGGCTCTGCCAATCTCGATGGCACTGGTATTAGTGTAAGTGTTCTTTTGGTGTCAGGCTTGTGTGAAATGTCATGTGCCTTGTGTAAAACTCGTCCCGGAAACCTCACCATCGCCATTTTAGATGCTGCAGCTAACACAAGTCAAGAGCCCCTTTTCGGTAGCTGTGTTTGAAGATGAAGTCTTCTGGTCTGAAATGAAGACACGAACAGTACAGCGCATGAAAAAGGCAACAGGCAAGAACAGGGCCGTCCTCATCAAGCGTTTTGAACAGCCTTACGGACTTAAGGTCTATAGTTTACGCTTCAAAATATCCCCCTAATCCTCCCTGAAAAGGCTACATATATGAGCTGCCCAAGGACCAACTGGAGTGACATCCATCTCTAATGATTAGAAGGCAAGATTTAGTCATTTGCTCTTTTTAAGGACTCGGTAATGTGTGGTGACATCTAGCTGTTATCTTCCAGGTAATACACCAAGTGCTACAGCCCAGGTCTTCTAATCCTTGTCTGGACACGCGATGCTCTCACTTGTGCCTTCTGAGCCCGAGATCCAAGGGAAGCTGCCGTTGCCCAGTCGGACTCTTGCTTGCAGATGATGGCGTCAACTGTGTTCCACTCAAGGAGTCTGCATTTCTGTTCCTCATGCTGCCCACAGTAATCATGCAGGTACTGCCCTGTCCTGTCCCGTGTCTGTGCCTGGGCCATGGTCTATCTCAGTCTTTGAGTAATTTGAATCCTCTTGAATTTGACTATTCCAGGGGGCTCTTCCTCTTGGAATATTCTTTAAATACAATTTAAATTTTAATATTCACTGTGTGCTGGGAGCTGGCATGCCCAAAATAAAGTAGCCAGGAAATGAAGACCACTTCTATGAAACTTCTTAAGAAATGCTTCGTAGCTCAGAACATAGTGAGGTTAGGGATCTGAGAGTGTGTTTAATGTGGTTGAATCATCCAAGTACCTAGCTGATGAGGCAGAGTAAATCCAAATACAAGGAGCTTGGTGGGGTTGCAGCCTGAGGGATAGGTTCATTTTGTGAGGGAACTTCTCTTAAATCATAGGAGGATAAAAGGTACCAACAAGCAAGTCACTCCTAGTATGCCCCAGAGGACTTGTCAACTTTGGTATTTTAAGACGATGAAACAAATTTTGGGGTTGGAAAATTGACTTCAATTTAAGTAAGATCTGAATAGTGAACTCATTTAAAGAGGAGGGCCTTTAATATATAAATGTATCAAATCCATACCTTTTACATCTTAAACTTACACAATGTTATATGTCAATCTTATCTCAATAAAAATAAATTTAAAAAATTAAGGGGAGAGCCTTTCATAGAAGAGTGGAATCAAGGAATTTTAAGTGCTTGGAGCTCCAGGAAGGGAGAGAAATACTATCTGCTTTTAGAAGATAGAAGATGTGAAAATATGAACTTAGGTATCCTAACATGAATGCAAAATCAAGATGAAGGATTAGACTAGATTCAACTAGTGTCATCCACCTAACTTTTTCCCATAGATTTATCTGAGAAATCTAGAAGCTTTCCGAGAACAAGCAACTTTCCCAGAACATAGGATTCTTCCCTTTACCAGTGTGAGCCAGCTTGCATCAATGGACTACCTTGTGCAGGAGAAGATGCTTTACCTTTCAGAGTGGAATAAGGGTGATATCTGGCTATGGAGGCTGAAAGAATCTGGAAAGCTCTCTTGGAGGAAAATCATATCTGTGGAGGGGACAGTGATTGACCTTGCTGTGGACTGCTTGAGTGGAAACATATACTGGATTGACAGTGAGAATCCTCACATCAACGTAGCTTCCTCCAAGGGCCAGTACTCCATGGTCTTGTTCAGCGACAGTCTTTACCGCCCAGCCTCTGTCGTGCTCCACCCACCGACCGCAACCTTGTGCTTTGTAGACCTGGGTTCCCAGGATGACGGTCGGCGTGGCTCCAGCATTGAATGTGCCTCCATGGATGGCAGCAGGAGGAAGGTGCTATGGCAAAAATCCCAGGTCCCCGTGGGCTTGACCTTTTCAGATGCAGGGACCCGAGTCTACTGGGCTGATCCTGGTAAGCAGTTAGCTTTTACACTCTGAATGTGAGTCTGAGGGACCTTGGCCAGAGTGAAATAGTGATGTTCTGCTTTCTGGTCTTCAGCTAGAACTTTAAATAACTTGTAGGTCTGAGTTTACATTTTCTGCACAACCTTCCAAACAAATGCAATCATTCCCCATCCTGAGTAGCATATAGTAGCCCAGAGAGTCATGCAGTTGCCTCTTGATGAAGGAATAAAATCAAGAACTTAACATATGTGCATGAGCAAATCTTTGTGTATTACTGTTAGAGTGGAATGAATAAAAACTGGCCTTCAAAGAATGCACGGCAATGTCCTCCTGGAGGGGAGGCAGGACAGGACATAATGAGCTGCAGGACGGAGTACAGCTGTTTGGGCTAAGTGAGATTAACTGAACCTCTCCTTCTAGGGAGAGGACTCATAGAAAGTATTCAACCAGATGGCTCTAGATACAGAGTAGACCGCAGAGGAATTCAGGGCCTTAAACTCTTTACGTATGGCCAAGGCATGATGTTCTGGACAACAGTTGATGATGGTAGGTCTTATTTCTAAATCTGACTGTGATTTGGGGAGCTTTTACTCATTTGGTTATTGTTTATATGTGAATATGCTTAATGTGAATATGCTTAATCCTATTCTGCCTGAGATTTCTGGCTCTCATATGAAGCTCTTGGCTTTGGAGGACACCACGGAATGGTACAGACAGAACTGGGCCAGGAATTGGAATGAGGTGCTATGACTTCTTTGTCAGTTAGTAGCTGTAACACCTTAGCTGTATCATGAAGGCAGTACCGTCTCAGTTGACCAAATATACACATAGAGTACTAGGTGAATTCTAGAGCATTCTATCCTTCCTGGGTATTTCTAATATTCAAAGAAATTATCTAAACCCCAGTGTTCTAGTACATTGCTTCTGACTAGTTAAAACTGGAAAGTTCTGTTTAAAACAAATCTTTCTCTTTATATTTCCAAATGCTGGTCTATTGATTGACCAGTTGGGCTGCCCTCATCAGAACTGCAAAAATAAGTTGTCAGATCCTACCCCAAAGATGCTAAATTATTAGGTGTGTGGTGATACCTTTGACATTTATTTTAAGATCACCTGGTGACTCTTGGTGCAGATGAGCCATTTTCAGAAATGTTGTTCTAGAACAGTGTTTAAAATCATGACCCATCAATTGCATGAGCTGCATTTAAGTGTCTCATATCCTCATTTTCTGCCTTTATATCTGGACACATATGAATGTGCTATACATAATTTCCACCAGATTTTATCTTCAACAAAGGCATATAACTTTTTTATTTACCTTGAAGTTTCTTCCAAGAAACAAGATGTAGAAAAACATGTCTCTTCTGTAAAAACCTTGTCATTCAACTGGAGTTTTGACACATGAATGACAGTTTTTCTGCTGAGCAATGTTTTTTGCCTAGAAAGTTGTTGTAAGATAGAATTTCAGTTTTGTTAATGATTGTTCACTGGCTTTTGTTTCAGCCCAAATCAATAAAGTTTGGTACAGCAACACAGAACTTTCAGAAAATCGGTGGTTCCAAGTAGACCAGAAGATTATGGATTTAAAAGTTTATAGCAAACTTGGTCAACAGGGTAAGCAAGCTTACAAAGATGATAACAACACTGAAGTCTATTGAATTTCCCCTGAAGGGATTGCTCCATCCTGCAATATCTCCTTGGAATATCTTTGTGTTTCCCATTAAGATGTTTCTCTGGAAAATTCCTGTATATCTGTATTACTCTCATATCTTTATGCAGTTATACAATCTGATTCTGGTGTATAACTAGTCCTATTTCTTATCTAGGAGACACAATAGTGGTAAGAATATTGGGCTGGGGCTTGGGCTCTATTTTAAGTTCTTTTACTGTAGGCTGAATTTCAACTGTGACATAATCAAAATTCCCTTTTAGTTCTAAAGTGAAACTGGTTTTCATCCTACTCACTGTCACTTGTATCTACCTACGGTGTTAACTTATCTTTGAAATATCAAATTGAGGGTGCTCAAATGTGTTTCTCCAACTTTATTATAGACACAAATGGAGTGCCTAATTGAGCATTTGGAGAGGGTGATGATGGGCTTAGTAATAGATGAAATTTGTCCCTAGTTGAGATTAACACCAACAATGTGAGCTCGAATAGCTAACCATACCTACCACTACCATATATGATGAATGTACTTGTCTTAAGGGAATGCTGCTCCATTGGTTTGCTTTTGAAGGCTAAGCTTTATAAACTGGTACTAGTCTGGCTTAAACTCCTGAAGTCTTGGTTTTGTTGGGAGAAACTTTTAAGAATTCTTCAGTGTGATAAATTGTCATCCAAGTGATGCTGATCTGTCACTGACTTCTGAGAACCAGAAGGGGGTCCCTGTCACCTCTGAAGTACTTTTTATCTTCATTATATATGCAGCCTATTCCACAATTCCTAGAATATGTCAAGAGGTAAAACCTCACCAGAAGTAAAAGCTTGAGATATAAACCTTGGAGAACTATGGGAAGACATAAATGGCTGACTTAATCAGACTCTTGTCCCCCACTCTCCAACCCTCACCCCTGGCACCCACCAATCTGTTCTTTATATCTATGACTCTTAGAGGGGTGAGAGAGACCACAGCCTCCATCTTCTCATCTAAAGAGAGCTTTATTTCTAAGCCCACCCCTAGTTCTGATATTGGCTACTTGGTAGAAAGTAAGAGAGAACTTACAGTAGATTTTGGATGAGCCAGAGTTCACCTTAGTTTTTCTTAAGCTGGTTCGTTATCTGAACTCCTAGCCTTCTAAAGCCATCTTTATCCATGAAGAAGAATAACCAATCATTTGGTACTTAGTTGACTAAAAGAAATTAAATTGAAAAGCTACTTTGGGCAGAACACCTGGGTCCTGTAACTCTGATAGTCTACTTGCAGAAAATTTACAGAAGACCCTTCTGACACAATCTAAATCAAATTTTTTTGGGGGGTGGGGATCCACAGGTAGTAACAGTTGTTCAAAAGACAATGGAGGATGCAGCCATATCTGTTTACCAAACCCTGAAGGACAGACTTGTAAATGTCCCAGTGGGTACTACTTGGCTGACAGACATAAATGTGTTGAAGCTGTCCAATGCTCTGCGTCATCACAATCCTGTAAGGATGGTCAGAAATGCATTTCCGTGGAGCAAGTTTGTGATGGTCAAGCTGACTGTCTGGATGGATCTGATGAAATGGACTGTGAGTAACTCCTACCCAGGACCCAATACTGGTCACCATGAATGATTTATTTAGTAATATCTAATTCCACAGTATTTCTCAAGGTCTTATCCTTTAAATTGTTACCTCTTTATTACTGTATTATTAAACTGAACAATATGAAACTTCTAACAATGGGCAATTGGATATAGATTACGTGGACTCTTTGTAAAAAGCTAATTTGACTCTAGGGTAAGGCAATATGATAGTGTGCTCCACAGGGCTCGCCAGTTTGTGTGTTGTGTGAAAGAGCACTCATCTAACCTAGGTATGATTTAGTCCATGGAAACTGATCACAACTGTGAGCATCACCTAGGGTAAGAGGTTGGGCAAACTATTTGACTTGTCTTGATTCCCTGTTTTTAACGTGAAAATAGCACTTTCTATCTCATAGAGTTGTTAATGAATCCAAGAGATTGTGTGTAAAGCTGTTATATTAGTCTACAGTACTGTCATATTAGTACATAAATGTTAGTTTTAGATGGTTGTTATAGAAATATTGTGCCACATAGTGTCTTCATGGGAAGGTGTTGTCATGGCCAGTCAGTTGAGTGATCATAATATCTAATTCTGATGCAACCACCAGCCTCTTATTCTATAGCTATAGCTCCATTGGTATCCAAGTCCCTGTGCTGTAGAATCGAAGAGACCGTGGGCTTGGTACTGAAACTGGTCATAACAAATAAAGGAAGAGACCTGGGAAAGGAGTCTTACAGTAAAGAGTTCTCACTGACTTCTCAACTTAAATTCTCATCCTCCTAAAACCCGACTAGCTGGAAGACCAGTTACTACCCCTAAAAACACCTTAAACAGGAAAGATAAAGGATTTTGATTCCCAGATTCCCTCATTTGATTCCTTCATTTAGCAAATGAGGGTGGTTTTGTTGAAAGTCCTGTGTTGGCAGTGACTCAAGGATGGGGGCAAATGAATGAGAAATTTGTCACCTTCACCACCTGGTTTTAAAATGAAACCAGGAACCTAACATCCCTTCACTTGCTCTCCCATTCCTGATGACCTGGGCCCAAGAGTTGGTTCTGCTCCTTAATTATGATTTCACCCTGACTTTTACATAAAACTTTTTTGGGGGAAATGGTTCTGGCTATATACAACTAGACTGGCTTCCCTTGGATGTACCCTACCATCAAGAGCCCTAAACGCCCAGGAGTGAAAATACTCCTGTGATGCCAGCTTAGGGCAGAGGCAAGAGGCAGTTTTATTGCTAATACTGCTGTCTTCACCCGTTGTAGTTTGGTCTTCCATGTGAGGAATAACACTTTTGCCAACAATGATGGAGAGTATGGTGAAATGCCTTAAACACAAACTTAATTCTTGGATTTCTCTTTGGTTAGAACCCTGTTGCCTAATCCCTGCCTTATAAGGGCCCCTCCCACCACTGCCACCAAATCTGGTTCACTATTTGCAACTTGTAGATCTCACTAAACCTGCAGTTTACGTGGACTCAAAAAATCTGAAATACTTACAGATAAATTTATATCTTAAAAACTTTTTTAGTTTAGATATTTACTACTTAGATCTACCACACTCATTCTTACAGAGTAAAACATTTTTATAACTGGACAAATCTACCTTGGCTAAAATTCTGCATAAGATAATTTAAAAATAGATTGGTATGACAGACTGCACTGGTCCCAGAATGAAATATTTTAAGTGCCTTAAGATATTCAGCTTTTTATAAGCTTTTAATAGCTTTTTGTTTGGCCAAAAGTAATGGTTGTGATTCTGATTTCAAAAATTCAAACTTATCTGCTTAGGTCTGCTAGAATTCTTGTTCTTCTGAAATAGTTCTTAATTGACAGTGACAAACTTGTGTGTATGCCCACACTCATACCTACTGTTTTTGTAGGTACCTATCCAGATAAAACTCATTTGACACCTAAAATGTCAGGGGCTGGAGAAGGACTGACACCAAAAGCTGCCCAGCCTGTCCAGGGTACCAAGTTCACCAGAGCTAGATCTCCAGGTCCAGAAGGGATGAATCATCCTGCTAGGAAAACACTAATACCTCTCATTCCTACTCAAGAGAGCAAGACTCCAGAAACCAAGGGAGGAGGAGAGTCTGTTCAGCTCAAGGACTCACAGAAGGCAAAACATCTGCCCTGTAGCAGCGATTTCTGTAATGGGAGGGGAGCCTGTACTATGGAAGGAGAACTGAGGAAATGCAGCTGTCTGATGGAATATGGTGGAGAGTTCTGTGAAGAAGCAGCACGCAGACCCACCCCTGGCTACATGGCCCTCAGCTTAACCATAGCCCTACTGGTTATTCTCGTGGTTCTGGGAGCATTTGTATATTTCAGAAGAGACCATGAATTAAAACGGTGAGTAGCTACTAATGTCCTCATGGGAGAATTTTATTCCAAAGAAGGCTTATTAAATAAATAAAAACAAGATTAATGCGGCTGGAAGTATGAATCCACTCTAGAAACTTGTCCTCTGAGGAAAGACTTGGGCTATGAAGCAGCCTTATGTGTTACTGGGAAAATCATAATTGTGACTATCTCTTTGAGTGAGATCTGCGGCAAACAATATTGTAAGGGGTACGAGGCATGTACACGAGGCTGGAGGACAAATGAATTCTGGGAGGACAAAACTCAGCCCATAACAGGAGGTGAAATAAACAAGCTCATGAAAGATTTAACGTAAAAGCAGTAAGTTTTGTCTAAGAGCAAGAGAGTCATTGAATTAACAAAACAAACAAGAATAACAAAATGATGATTTAGAGTAAGAATGAGCTTAATTAAATAAAATGAAGCTTTAGAGTAGCAAGATATAGGAATGGAAGAAACTGATTAGATAAACATATTGGGAAGGGACATTGCAGAGATGACCAAAAAAAGCTTTATAAGTTATATCTCCTCTGTCCAGCCTTCACTTTACAGATGAAGAAAAAGCCAGAAGGAATGATTTGTCTTTATCTAAAGTAACACAGGTTAATAGCTAACTGGTTAATATTCAGATGAACTGAGGTGCTTCCCTTGGGCTTCTGATTGTCAGTCAGGTCTGTCTTCTACATTAAGCTGCTTTCTTAAATTACCTGTGTCCAGTTGCTACTTAACCTGTTTTTGGATTCAGTTCTCACTGATTCCAATTACCTAGTTTCCCCTCAATTGAGAAGATGTATCTTTGGAAAGTTAAGTGAATGCCCAGTAATGAATCATAACTGACTTGAGTATTATTAATTCTTCAGTCACTTTGCTAAAGAGACAATTAAAACGCAGCACAGCCCTCATAACAATAACCTTTGCTAGGAGATAAGTTGGACATGTCTAACCATGTCCCAATCCCAGCTTCTACCTTAAGGAACAACTCTTTTGACTTTCTCTGATTTCTAGAAACAGTAGAGCATCATCAAGAAATTTGACTTGCCATAAAGAAAATAATCAAGAAGAGGAGAATCTGATGAACAGTGAGATTTTTGTCAATGAAGCTTATGATGAACAGGTATGCCTCGGAAGTGTCACTGAGAAAAAGAGGGGGTGAGGTATAGTTACAGAATACCCCTTCTGGAAAATCCTAGCAGAGTGAACATTGTTACTGGCAAATGATGCTACTATGTAGATCAAATGAGTGCTCAGTAACTTTTTTTGTTTTCCAACTCTGTTCAATCTTTAGTTGTTTAAACCAAAGTGTAACATACCTGAAATAATAATTAAGAAATTCAGCTTTTGGTGGTCTTCCAAAAGGGGCCCAATCCTATTGTGGAATGGATTAAGATGTAATTAGTTAGAATTACCGCTAAAACTTATGCTCCCCCCAACCCTGGATCTCTGTGAACTTCTGCATAGCTCAACCATTTCTGTGTTTTTGCTTTGTTTTAATGCAATGCATATTGTCTAATTTCAAGTCTCTTTTCCTACAGGAATTGTTAACCTCTTTACAAACTGACTAACCTGATAAAAAAAGGAGCTGAAACATCTTAATAAAAATTGTTTCTATATTTCACTGTGTACTGTTTTAACTTCTGTAACAGTTTGTGGTAAATGGTAACTTCATATTTAAAAGAACTGCTTTTTAAATTGGAGGAAGTCATCTGGTTTTGTTAGTGGGTGTTGAAAAACTGAATATTCATAGGCAGGGTCAGATTTCAGTACAATCTCCATGTAATTTAGGTTCTGGGTTATCCACAGAAGCTTTCTGTTCCCAGTATGCCTGGCTCAGTACTAGTTAGAAGTTCTGGATTTGAATCCAGAATCCAGGCTCTGACGTTAACTTGGAGCTACTTAATCTCTCTGAACCTGTTTCCCCATTTTACAAAAGGGAATGACCTCTCCTGAATCTTTGCTTTTGGGGATAAAGGTCAAGCTTTTGCGGTGCAGAAGATATTCAAGTGTTAGTTTCCTAACCTCCCTCTCTCAGATACATTTGGCTGCAAAGTTTAGTACTCACTTCTGCTGACAATTTATAAAAACCATATGTTTCTCAGGATCTCATCTTGATTCTAAAACTAAGCACAGGGAAATCAATTTTACAGGTGTAGAAACTCAGACAAATGATTTGTCTAAGACTTCTTTCAAGTAAAGTGGGTGGATACTGGTGGGCAGAATTATAGGTGTGGACCAGAATTCACCTCAACCAGCTCACACTGGCTGGGGAAACATGCAAATGCAACTTAGGTCCCCAATTCCTTCGACTGCTAATATCTCTGCATGTCTTCTTGGATCACTACTTTATTCACACCACATAAGGAATCAAGGGCATGGAATCTGTGATGGGACACAGGCAGCAAAGCAGGAGTATGGTCTTAAGCTCAACAGCACCAACCGTGGGCAAATCACTTAATCATGAAACTGAGTAAGATTAACAGAACCTGTATCAGGCCAATTGGATACTGAATGAAAACACAAAAATGCCTGCTTACCATAGTACCTGAGACTGATGAACATGAGTCCAAGTTATAATAAACATAACTTGGAAGACTTCTTGCTTGGATCTTTTCTAGACTATTCATGTTCAGTTTCCTGCAGAAAGAATTTGTACAGGATGCCAAGCATAAAGAGGAATCCTGGGCTTAATCCTGTGGGTGTAGTGCATAAAGTAAACTGTGCTATGTAGTCAACTATAAAAATTCCCAAGTACAGATCAGCTTGACCTGAAGAACATGTGCTGGGGGCTCAACTTCCTGAGGCTGGCAGGCACGTGCAGCATCATGAGATTGCCTCTGGGGCTCTGCTGTATTTGAGAGAACCCATCTCAGCACCACAGTACCCTAGACCCCTGTCCTCCACAGGGTGAATCTCACATTTCTCTTGCCACCTCTCCCAAGAGCCATCCTCATTGCCAAGTTTGCCCTTGGCAAGACTCTGCCTCTATCTGTGCAAAAGTACATAACAAGGACACAAAAGCATCCTGATGAAAAGTCTGCATGGATGATGTACAACAGAATCACCACTTTCTCTGGATGTGCTTAAGCCTCCGCCCTGGCTCCTTAGACCTTATACCTCTACCAGGCTTCCAGAGCTTGTGTCCTGGCTAGCTCGGCCTGCTTCGGCCGGCTCTGTGCTGGAGTGGTACTCTTGGCCCTCCCTTCTGCATTGCAGGCCCATTTCCTGTTTGGGCCCCAGAAACACCTGCTATTTGCTCTTCCTGGGGAAAAGGGAGCTGGCTGTAACCAAATCTGTCACAAATACACTCCTCCAACCCTACCCACTGGTATTTGTATCTTTTCCTATCTTTGATCTTTTATGAATGTCTGCCTATCTTACAAACATCCCACCTGAATCTAGTTTAACACATTCTGTTGGACTTTCTGTATTCAAGAATTCACAAGACACATCTGAATGCCCTTTTCACCATAAAGTCTTAATTTCATGAAAGAATACTTAATTCCTAACTATCCTATCCCCTAAATTGGTTGTTATATGTCAATTTCATAACCTTATCTCTTTGGAGCAACAAGCATGTTATGAAGTGTAAGAGCCTTCTAGTGATCATCTCTACATTAGTGGAGGCACATCAACACTGGTGGAGAACTGGTCACGGGAGCAATTTTGTGAATTGGATTATGACTGGCTTACAAAGACCAGTCGAGCATAACTCATGCCTCCTCTATTCCCAAGACATTACAGATGAGCTCTTTCTCCCTGTGGGAAGTGGGGAAAATAAGGAACTCAATTAATACTTCAGATAAAAATTTGTGTGAAATTCTCACCCCATCTCCCAACAACCTCTGCGCACATTCTGCTCTCCTCACTACACACAATAAAATGACCTCTTCCAGCAAATCTTAATGAAGCAGCACTGAACACAGGAAAACATGGTTTAAGTTGCCCAAAGAAGGGAAAATACGGACAAAGCTTGGGGTGTAGGGGGACGCAGTACTGACCAGAAGGCTTGATTCCCCAGTGGGGGCAGGTGGAGAGGATGACTATGACTTAAGTACAACTCTACCACACTCTGGTCCAATAGTACCAAACATGTTTGCCATCCAGTGACAAACGCCCCCTCCTGGGTTTCGAGCCAGTGGCCTCGGGCCACAAATTACTTCCTAGGTGCATGATAAGTTGTGTGTCAAGTAAGGAAGCACTTGGGTACAGAAATGGCTTTTAGAGGCACCTTTAATTTATTAAAATTGCTAACAGGCTCTGAAGAAATGTTAGTATCCATTCTAGGACTGCCAAAATAAATAGAAACCGTCTGTGCCCCTAACTTCAATTTAGAGGTAAAATGAGAAAATACACCAAGAAAACTACACATATGAACATTTAAATGATGTGTTCAAATATGACACCTCTAAACTGATGGTGAAAGTAGTTAAAGTCAAGAGGGTGAAAACATAGCCTTGGCTAAATCATGAACAGAATTTAACCTAAGAGTAGATAATACATAAGGAAGAGCCTGAGAGTTTTCGAGATTAATTACAGCCCTTCATTTTAGGAAGCTCAGAGTGAAGATGTAGGGTTAGTGTAGGGGAGAGAGATCCTGATTACTAACCTTTCCCAGCACTCTGGGGATGTGATGAGGCTCTGAGGATGAAATATCTTTCTTTGCCTACTGCATTGTGGAAGTACCTATCCATTGGCAGAACAGAATATCCTTCACCATCTATTCATATATCAGGTTGTTTCTATTTGATTCTGAAAATATTTCTCCACAACAGATGGAATCTGTTCCAGACTGTATTCCCTCCTAAAAAAGCTATTCGCCCAATACAGTGTAGACCAGAAAATTTCCTCGGACTCACTCACTCAATGGTACCACCAGCTTCTTACCACCCCATTCTAGAGTGAAGGAGAAGCAAAACAAGCCAGTCCCAATACCGCTCTGCCAGCTAGTTTTCACTAATATTCCTTTAGCAGGAACTTGGAGTTTGCTGTTCTCTCTGATGCCCAATCTTTTCTTTCTGTTCTCACCTCCTTCCTGACCACCTTTCTTAAACTATCACCCTATTTTCTCCAGCCCTTGACCTTGGTTTATTCTTCTTCATTTGCCTTGTACATGTTTCTCACGCTAGAGTATGAAAGTTCCACAAAGGCAAAGCCTGGAGTGGATTTGCTTTCCAAGGCATCCAGAAATGTGCTGACAGAATGACAGGTGCCCCCTCCTCCAAACTTACTGGACCAAGGATAAGGGCCAGGTAGAGGAAGGTGGTTGCTGAAGCATCTTCAACAGCACCTCCCAGAGCCTCTGCAAGGAACAACAGCCTGTGAGCTAAAACCTTGCCCCTCCTTAGTAAGTGTGCACACCTGGATCAGAGCTGACTAGCAAACAGGTAGCACAGGTGCTGTGTTAATGCAGAGCCTACTCTACTTTCACAGACTCCTCAGTTCTCCAGGCAGAACTTGAGTAATCTTGAAAAGACATCACCCATTAAATGCAGACACATCCTCTGGATGTCATTAGGATTACAAAAAAAATGAGTTGTAATGTCATATCAGAGGTGTGAAGGGTCTGAGGCCAGGAGGCAGTGCTACTTCACTCAGTGCTGTCTCACTGCGGCATAGTTGTTTGGCCAGTGGGTATCAGGCTCAGGACAAGTGCTTGCCCACAACAGCAACGCCTAAGGCTCCAGCCTCCTCCAGCATCTTGAGTCTCAAGCCCATTGTCAGTTTGTGCTGCTGGAGCACAGAACGACCCTCAGGCCCAGACCAGATCCTGGCAGACATAGGAGTCTCTTTCCAAGCCATCTTGAATATTTTTATAGCAAAAGGAAGTTTGTATTTCTTAAAGGGAGTTTGGTTTTATTTCTGTTGATAGGGCAAAAACAGAGTTCTAGCTCTTGGCAACAAATCTTAATCACCAAAGAGGAGGTGTTTTGGATTGAAGCCAGTGGAGAATAAGAGGGCAGAGAGAAGTAGAAACACACAAAGTACCAGTTTTGATTGTTTTTACCAAGGCTCACTTAGAAATATTTGGAATTACGATGTAGGCAAGTTTCAGAAATTTCAGTATTTGCCAGAAACCGAGTATCTTTACGTTGTCTGCTACATCCTGACTTCTCAGGTGCCCAATTCCTGCCTTTTGAGGTCTCAGCTGAAGAAAGCAGGGTCCTTTTCTCCATTCTGGCTCTGTTCCCTAGATCAAGTTCCCCTAACTCATTGAGGTGGTAGCTCTCAAGAGTCTGATTGTGTGCTGCCAGTGGGATGGACATGTGAGTGAGGCACCGTCCCAGTGAAAGCCATGCAGCTCCAAAGAGGGTCTGTGAACCATCAGCACTGGCATCTCCTGGGAGCCAGTTAGGAAATCAGTTCCACGACTCACTCCAGACCTACTGAATCAGAATTTGCATTTGAAAAAGATCTTCAAGCAATATGCCAGCACATTAAAGTTTGGTTGCAAAAAGAAACAAAGGAAGTGAAACTGTATTAACCCTTCCACTGCTAACAAGCAGTATGTGCTGTTTAGTTAGTTCTACTATAGCTCTGTTATCAGTGCTTACTGAACGGAATGTTCCAACCCCAGAATTGGCTACTAACAGCAGGTTTTAAAGATGAGATTCACTCCGTTCAAGGCGCCTTTAAACCAACCACTTGGAATTGGAGCCGGCCCTGTTGGAGATTTAGTCTCATTCATGGAATACACAGCTGCCCACCTGTGATTTCAGGCAGCACTGTTACAAGAGGAAAAGGTTTCTAGTCTCACCTCATGTAGAAACTGGTGCTTCTAGTTTTTTCAACAATAGACTTGGCTTTACATAGAAAACAGCATGAACCTCAAAATAAAGCAATCAGGGATTGAAGTGGGGCCCACTGGCTACTTTTAGTAATCTTATGCTAAGAGGTGCAAAGATCTGAGTGCTAGACTTCAGAAACAGTGCGTAGGCACCTAGGAAATTGTTAGTAATGAATGCTTAAACTCCCAAAGGTTGTACCAGATACAAAAAAGCTTTTGTGAGTATAATGAAACTCTTGCTTTCAAATATTATTTATAAATAAGAGATAGATACAGATGGACGTTAGCCTAAAGTGATTGTACCAAATATTTAATATACAGTACTTTAGGTCCAGGGTGAGGTAGCAGAGAAATAGAACAATATAGCGTTAGTCCCTTCATTCTCCTTCTGGCTTCTAGAAGAGAAACTCTGGAGTGACCTCAACTTTTAAACCAAAAAGAAGTGATAAAAAAAGGTAAATCCTATTTATACATGAAGAAATGTAAATACAAGTTAATCAGGTTATTTCGTTCCATAAAAGCCACTAAAGCTGCTGGTATTTTCATGGCTCTACATTTATTCTAAGAGCCTCATTGAAATATAGCCAGAAATATACTGGCCTCTTGAGTTTGCATGAAAATGAATTATACAGTGGGGAAAAAAAATAATCGTATTGATGCAGGATTCATTGGCATTTCAGAATGTTGTTGTTTCAAGGTGTTAAATCAATCTTGAGCCTCTATTTGCTGATTTTGACACCCTGTTGTTATTGTTTCGGGTCAACATAATGTAAAGTCTCCTTTTTTATATCTTTCAGCCTAACATATGAAAAGCCTGCTGCTCCATAAGGGGACCCTGATCCCTCTGGGGAGGAACACTAAACTCTATAAAAAGAAAACCAAACCCAACCTGAACTAATCATCCCGTCTCAAGGAGTCGACTTTGGCCACAGGAAAGTAAGATCGCCCTCCAAATCAGTTACTGGAATGTGTCCGGGGGTCCGACTCCGAGCCAGGTTTTTCCAGTGGGAAGGTAACAGTCAGGTTCAAGGTTGGACCCTGGTGTTAAGTCCTTCATCCAGACAGGGCCTGACCATTGCAGGCTGGGGGCGCCGCTTACAGGTCAGAGTCGCAGGGCAGCGCGCTGCCGCAGGGTCTGGTGCTAAGGGAGGACCCGCCGTGGTGGGAGTCAGGAGCCTTCTCTCCGTCCAGCACATCCACCGGGTTGGTGTACGCCTTGGGCGGCGGCCGAGGCATCGGAAAGCCGACCTTGCGCTGGCTGGAGGCGCCGATCTGGGCGGGGCGCGGCCGGTGCTGGCCGTCGCTGTAGTACTTGATGGCTGGCGTGAGCGCCGGCTCGGGCCAGTCCACGTACACGGTGCTGATGCTGCTGCGGCGCAGGTTGTCCGGGGTCTCCTTGCGGCAGCTGTGGCAGCACTCTGCGCACCAGGGCGCGAAGCTGAGCGCCAGCGAGAAGCCGCCAAGCAGCAGTAGGCAGCTGCCCAGGTAGCCCAGCACCAGGCTGTAGCCGACCTGCACGGTGACCGGGCTGGCCTGGACGGGCAGGACGGCGCGATCCGCCAAGAAGTGGTTGTACCAGGAGACTGGGATGAGGCTCAAGAAGCCTGCGGCGAAGAGCAGGACGCCAGAAAGGCCGGCCAGTGCGAAGTGGGGCTCGTCCTGCCAACAGCGCACGCCGAGCGTCGCCAGCAGCAGCCCCACGGCCGTGATGGCCAGCGACGTGATCATGAGTCCCCGCGCCACCCGCACGGGCTCTGCCGTGAAGTAGCCCAAGTCGTCCGGCTGGCCGCACTGGCGCTCGCGGCTGCTCTGCTCGCGGCACATGTCCCACAGGCCCTGGTACAACACAACGTCCACCGGCTGGTCGAGAAAGCCCTTCACCAGCCGCCAGCCGGGCGTCAGCGTGCTTGTCAAGGTGAGCAGCAGCCCGCAGGGCGCGAGCACCATGCCCAGCGTCATCACCACCGGCGTCCGCATCCTGGACGGCGCACCTGCCGCCTCCTCCGCCTCCGCCGCCTTGCACTCTCAGCCTTCGCGCCCCGGGAGAGCGCTTCAGGCTCTGGTCTCCCAGAGAGCGCCTCAGGCTCCGGTCCCCCGAAGTCCGTACGCGCGCCGCCGCCGCCGCTCCCGGGGTCCTGAGCACGGAGTTCTGAGCCCAGTTCTCCTCCGGCCACTCTTTGTCTCCGGCCCGGGGCCGTCCGCGCTCCGCCGCTCGTCCCTAGTTCGCTCCTCGCGTTCTGGCCGCTCCGCCCTCCCTCCCTCCCTCCTGGCCGCCTAATCGAAACCAGCTCGCGGGCGAGTCTCATCGAAACCGCAGCCTGAGGTGCCGGTGACCAGAGACGTCGGTCGCCGCGGTCTAACCCGTCCGGGTGGGAGGGGCGGGAGCGGCGAGCAGGAAGCGGCGCGGCCCCAGGGCTCCGGACCGAGCAAAGGTCGCCCCGCCCCGGCTCCGCGGCGAGGCTCCGCGTGGCCCAGCCGGCCGTGGGCGGGGAAGGAAAGGGGCGGCACCACCTCGACGGCCGCACCCCGCCGCGGCGCCGCGTAGGTCCCTTGCTTCTCAGCGGATGTCGGTTGCTCAAGTTTTTCTTGCACCCCTGACTGCCGGCCCTGCGCTTGTAGCCTGTCCTCCCTCCACCCTCAGCGAGGATCCGATGGCCCCTCGAAGTTTTGCTCTGTTAGCTCGCAGCCACTCGAGGCCTACCGGGAGGAACCTCCGGAGATGCGCTGGGCAGGCGTACCCAGAGGTCGGGAAGCATTTTCCGAAGTGTTGCAATTATGTATTTTGTTTGATTTGTCTAATAAAGACTCTATGCTCCGAATTAACTTTGATGCAAAAGAATCAAAGCGAGTGTATTTCTGGGATGAGGAGTTACCGTGGATTTTAATTTCTTATTTCAGCCTCTTGAAAGATTTTGTTTTCCTAAAAATTATCCTTTAACATTATTTTCCTCATTTTCTGTATTTCTTACAATGTTAGTGTGTGAACATTTATAACTGATTAAAATTAAAATTATTTCTAAAAATCGAAGTTAATTAAGCATTGGTTTGAAATAATTTTAGAGTGGACAATACCAGGGATAGGAATCACTGTTTTTTGAAAATTTTTAAATTAAATTTTAAAAATACACATAACCATCTATAAGTGTACAGTTCATTGAAATTAAGTATATTCATATTGTTTGTTACCATTACCATTACCCATCTGCAGACTTTCACTTTCCCAAACTGAAACTCTACTCATTTATCAGTAACTCCCTGGGTCTACCACCACCCCTCCCACTCCCCAGCCGCTGACAACCCCCATTCTACTTTCTGTCTCTATGAATTTGATCACTTTAGATATCTGCACAAGTGGGAAAATGCAGTACTTATGACTGGCTTATTTCACTTATGTCTCCAGACACACTTACGTTCATAGCGTGTCTCAGAATTCCCTTCCTTTTTAGGGCTGAATAATATTCCACTGTGTATATACTACATTTTGTTTATCCATTCATCCTTTGATGCACACTTCGCTTCCACCATTTGGCTCCTATAAATAATCCTGCTATGAACAAGGGTGCACTAATATCTCTTTTGAGTCCCTGCTTTCAATTCTCCAGAGGTGGAATTGCTGGATCATATGATAACTCTATTTTCAATTTTTTGAAGAACTGCTCTACTATTTTCCATAGCAGCTGCATCATTTTACACTCCCACCAACAGTACACAAGGGTTACAATTTCTCCAACTCCCACCACCTCCTCACACCATAACCCAGGAAAACTGGATTTTTTCCTCATTTTTGCAAAGTGTTGTGCTTCCTTTTGACTCTAGACCTTGGCATATACTGTTTTCTTTTTCTAGAGTCCCGCCTGCCACTTCTCAAGCCCAGCACATCCTTCAGATCTCTGCTTAAATGCCATTTTCATTGCGAGGGTTTCTCAATCCCAAAGATTAAGTTAACTTTTCCTATTGTGTGCTTCCAAATACGCCCTCTTCTATCGTAACACTTGCCACAATTCCTTATTACTTGAGTCAGCTAGTTGTGTAGGGCAGGGATAAATTCTCTGAGGGAGGGATAATGTTCGAGTTGTTCTGCCCCGAAATCCATCTTGGTGCCTGGCCCACAGTAGCCACTCAACAAATCCATTTTATCTCTTTCTGCCCTTTATTCTTTCACATAGTATCCACAGAATTCACCTACAGACGACTGCCTGGCCAAAATAAACTATTAATTCATTTCAATAAACAAGTTGTTTGTTGTTTATATGTTTTTTCAGCAGACAAAACAATGAGATATAGCACAGCGCAATATTTATGACAAAAAAAAAAAAAAAAACAGTAGCCTTGTGAGGGTAACCTTCTACCGTAATAAAAGAGATGACTGCATTAAGTATAGTATCTGATTCTAGACCTGGGCTCTTTGTTCCATGGGCCTCCGAATTCATCATGAGGCTGAGTGAGAAACAAAGCGTGAATCACAGTGTGGCAGGAATGAATTATTGCTGAGATTAGTACCTGTCTGTGTAAGCCGATCCCCAGGCCCTATAATAGCTTTCTTTTCTGAAGAGGGGCCTAAGGCAGGAGTCTGTTTACAGTGCCCCAGGTTTCCCAATAAACAGAGAGCTCCCAGTGACTAATTCTAAAGGGATGAATGCTGGGCCCTCTGTTAGCCTACACAGGCTGGGTCTCAGACGCCGCCTAGTACCACAAAACCCCAGTCTTCTGCAGTGACTTTATCTTGGAGATCACGTTGCAAACTTTGGGGAGCAAAGATAAGTGTGTTGTTATGACATGTCCTCAAAGTCCCTAAACACCATTGTTAGTCTTCCAATGACAAATTCAGTTCAGTAGGTTATAGAATAAAAATTAAACTGTGATCATTCTCTATTTTAAAACAGCATTACAACAGCCTGAATTGAATGAAGACCTTCCACATGTCATTAGCTTTCCTTGTTGGCATACAGCCTAAAAACTGTTTTTCAAGCCCGGAACTGAAGAGAATAAATAGATAGCCTTTGACATCAAATTTAAATTAGCCCCCAGTTAGCTCAGTATCACATCACCCTAATTTATTTTCTATATAGAACTTATCACTACCAAATTTTTTCTTATTAATTACACATTGACCTATTTATAATGTTTCTCCCATTGCACTGTTAAGTTCCAAACACTAAGGACACTGCTGGGTTTTTTATGGGTCTATCTCAGCACCTGGAATAATGCCTAGCTCATACAAAGTACTCAATAAATAGTTTTAAGTTTGTTACATAAATGAAAGAAGTTTAGTAAAATTCCTACACAGTAAAAGGAAGACACAGTATATGTCATTTGAAAAAATCATAGTAAAATACACAGAATATGAAATGTATCATCTGAACCATTTAAGTGCACCGTTCAGTAGTCTTACGGACATTCACATTGAATCTCCAGAAATCTTTTAATCTTCCACAACTGAAATTCTCTACCCATTAAACAACTCTCCATTTGCTCATCCTCCCAACCCCTGACAATCACCCTTCTCCTTTCTGTCTCTGTGAATTTGACTACCCAATGCCAGTTATATAACTGGAATTACACAACATTTGTTCTTTTGTGACTGATATTTCTTTTAGTATAATGTCCTTAAGGTTTATCCATGCTGTAGTGTGTGTCAGAATTTTCTTCCTTTTTAAGGCTGAATAATATTCCATTGTATGAACAGACCCCATTTTGTTATGCAGTCATTTGTCAACAGACACAGGTTGTTTCTACCTTTTGACTATTGTGAATAATGCTGCTATGATAATACATATCATTTAAAATGTACTCTATATCATTTCTGTGTGGTGATTGGTCATCTAAAGCAAGAATCTATTTGTCATCCCTTTTGTACAAATCAGAAGGTATGTGGGATATCATGCCACTTAAAAAAAAAACTTGTCCAAGTTTTATCTTCTAGAGGCTTCAAACCCTTCTTGGCTTAGCATCATGGCTGCCTCCTTTACAAAGGTGGGGATGCTCCCAGGAATCAGCTGCTGTTGCTCACATAGCCTGCGTCTCTTTAACCCTGTCCATTTCTGTCCACTGCAGGGCAAAATGATTTACTGTGCCACAGATTAGGTTCATTTAGGTCTTTGGGGTAGTATTCAGTTCAGACTGAGAAAGGTATTCTTTTTCATTGTAAGTGTTTTGTCTGTTTGTGTTGCCAAAATTCATACTACATGACAACCATGGCAAACTCCTAAATGGAAAAACCAAGTACTATAATGATAGTAATGCTTTCCAAACTAATGGAAAGATTCAATCCTATTCCAATAAAAAGTCATACTAGAATGGAACAAGTAATTTCAAAGTTCATCTGGAAAAATTAGTGAATTAAACATATTAAGAAACTTTTGTAAAGAACAACAATGAAAAAGCATGCACGTGCCAACTGCTAAATGTGATATAAAGCCATAATTGAAACAATGGGATATTAGCACTAGAATAGGTAGATTAATAAAACATAATTAAGGCCAAAAGTAGATCCTAGTTATGTACAAATTTATAACATGATAAAGCGAGATTTCAACTTATACAGAAAAGCATGAAAATTCAGTGGTGGTGTGGTAATTGCTTAGCTTTGGGAGAAGAAAAAAAGGTAAGCCCCTCTATCACAAAAGATGTTTTAAGAAAAAAAAAAAGGCCTGCATAGTAACATATAAAAAGGAATCCTGGTAAAGTTAAAAGGAAGTAGGAGGGGAGATAAATATATAGGATGTGGAAAGGTTTTCTAAGAAAAACATCAGAGTTGGTAATTACAGAGAAAAAGTTTGATAGACCTAACTATATCAAAGCTTAACATTTTTTATTCCACAAATACACAAAATTTGCCTCAAACAAAATTAGGACAAATCTTTTTTCATTTTTGTGGCAGAAAAAAAGGTTAATATTTCATATCTATCTGGCAAATCAATAAGAACACTAAATATCACAATGAAAAATGGGCAAAGAAAATGCACAATCACAGAAGAAAATAAACACCTAATAAGCATATTCAAGGGTATCAATTAAATGACCCTTTTATTTACATAAATGCAAAATAAAATGTGGGGAAACCATTTTTTCTCTTTTTAAATTAGAAAAGTTAAGGGGGAAAATGCTATCAATTTTGGCTAGGGTTGGGGAAAAGGTCCCTAGTGGAGGTAGAGTAAATATATTTCAGAAGTGAAGTTTCAGTTTGTTTTGAAAAGCCTTAAATATGTGCCTTCTCTTTGATTTCTCAATTAACCTTCCAGGAATTTTCCCCAAGGAAATAAACAGAGTATGTGGAAAGATTTAGCTATAAGGATATTCACTGTGGTGTCCTTTATAATAAGCAAATTATAAGACAGTATTGCAGCAAGAAACCAATTAGGTTAAAAAAAAAAAAGTATGTATATAGAAAAATACTAAGAGATATACCAAAAGATTAGCTGTTCTTGGAGTGATGGGATTCACAACCGGTTTTTATTTTGAGTTTTTATGCATTTTCAAAATTTCGTTTTTCCAGAATTTTTAAAATTAAATTTGAAAAAGATTACTTTTAAAAGTTCATAGGAGCAGTTAAGTTTCTCAATTTCTCTGACTTTGAAGTCAAGTCCCATAAGTTTATGCCACAAATTTTTCTTCCATAATTGTGAATGTACAGTCTTTTATGGCAATAACTAGGCTGAGTCTTATGTGAAAAGCACAAAGCTAAATTCTATTTTGATGTAACATCAAATCATTCACAGAAATGTACACACAATAAACAATAAGCACATAACTCTAGGAAGAAAACTGGGTGGTTATTTTTCTGTATTTCCAAGTATTTTTCATGTTTATGCATGATACAGAAACACTTTACCTAGCACCAAACAGCAAGGGCAAAAATTCAACATATAGATCTGTCATGGGCCTCATAATTCACATTTGGCATTGACTCTGAACTTCAACAATATATTTGGCAAATACTTTGTAGACTGGTAAACAGAGGAACCATACGTTCAGTTTTCTCATTTTTACATTATTTCTTGGTTCAGAAGGTCACTTTTATGAATGTCATGCTCATAATTGTGGTAAGTACTGTATACTCAGAAATAGTAATAAACATATTTTCTCTTTTTCTTCCTGGAACTCTGAATGTATTTTCCTGTGGTTGCCAAGCAGATAGGACAATTCTGTGGATGACCTAATGTTACATTTACAGTGTTATGCTATGCAACTTCTAAATACATGTGAGAAACGCACCGAATCTAGTAACAGACAAAGATTGTATACTGCCAGTCCATAAACGTTAGGAAGCTTAAATAAACTCCATAAACTTTAGAAAATTTAAATTAAATTAAAGGGGAAATTTTAGTTTAAAGATATCAAATAGAACTATAGTGGTTTTAAAGGGAACTATTGTCCCATTCCATTGGATTTAATTATTTTGGACAAAGTAAAGGTAAATAATTCAACAAGCAGCTGTTTTCGCTGAAGGGTCCTCTGAACTTGGGAATGAAAATGGAGTATTAAAAAAAGCAACTCCCTCCCCATTTTAGGACAAGATAATTCCCTTGCCTGGACATTTGCAGGACATACTTGTTTTCCTTGCTGAGTAGGAAACAGCATAGAATTGCTCTGGGAAGTTCTTTGTCCTGTCTTGCTTCTGTGCACAGCTATGTTTCACATCAACAGACAGAAATGGGGTGAATGTCACTGAAACAACTAAAATCTGAGAGAGAGAGGAGTTACACACCACTAACATCTAGATGGTGATTTCACAAGCACATCCTATCAAAACATGCATGTTCCTCACTTTATGGCTGGCGTGAGGTTTGTTTAGTAGCTAGAAAGCAAATGTCAAAAATTAGAGACCTTTCTAAGTATAAACTTTTGAGAAAGACCATTTTATCTTCGTTCAGCATTCCTCTCCAACTCTATTTTGTAGAAGCAATTCAGAACGGAACCGGTTAAACTTGCAAAACTTGTCAGTGCGAAGCTTGATGCCATCAGTCAGGCATTTTATCAGTTTTCAGTTCTCCTGGATCAATAACAACGCACAATGTTTACAGCTCAACAGACATTCTTCAGTTCCTGACCCAGTTATACTCAAAAACACCTGGACAAAACCCAGCCATGGAGAAATAGGCAAACCCACTATGTGGTATGTGCAAATAAGCAAATGTTGGGGCTAGAAGGACCATGAGAGCAGGGACTCTAACTAACCTCCTTATTTTCCTGATGTGAATTCAGAGGTGCAGAGAGAAGAGACTTTCAGAATGATGGAGTGAAGGTAACTGGCAACAGCTTTGACACAGCAGAACTGGCTCTGATGTGCATTCTTACTATTGGGCCAAGTTAAGCTCTCAGAAGCTTAACTTTTTTCAAGTTAAAATGGAGCAGTTAGTTTCTACTCAATAGGATTGTTGTAAGGATGAACAAGGTAACCTTTATAAAGTATGTAACAAAGAGTAGGCACTTAAAATATTATTTTATTAATAGTAACAAAGCCAGATTAATCTGTATTTGAGTGATATTGGGTTTAAACCTCATTATACTCTATCTAGTGTTTCTGAAATTTATAATAAAATGGGAGCCTAGAAGTTTCAAGAGCATAGTGGAGAGTAGTATGTTCGTATGAGTATGCGGTAGGGACGTGAAAAAAGGCAATATTTAGGTACGTCTGTCTACTTTTCTTTAGCTATGGGATATGAGACAAAGAGCCAACACACGAGGCGGTGGCATTAGAACAAGTGTGTCCAGTCTGCCAACCAGTGTAGTGTGTGGAGCATTAACAATAACCTGAACCCTTAGCTTATACTCCTTTTGTTTTTAGACCTGAGGTAATTCATTCTGCAAGTCAAATTTAAGTGTTGAAAACCTAGACACTTTTAAAATTGAGTTCGTTTTGCAGAAGAAGTTATATAAAAATCTTAGAGGCTGGTTCTGGTCAATTTTGATATAGAAGTCTAAAGCTAATTAAAATATTTTTTTCTCAGTCATTGAAAATGTAATGGAGCATTTCTGAGAGTAGAATTTTTATATATAATTGGACAGTTTGAATATAAAATTCCAGAATAATACAATTCGAATGTAAATTCCATATTGGAATAATGTTTTGTTAAGGGGATACAAAGAAGTGCTGGTATAATGAGGAAGACAGAATCAAAAGAATGTGAATGCATTTGGATTGGAATCTCTCTTAAAGAAACTTAGAAAGATGGTCAGTGGATACCCTATTCTATTATGAGACCCCAGCCACATGGTATTTGTGGTTTTGCCTTGAATATGTTTTAAATTTCGTAGACAACAGATTTCATTAGAGTACAATTCATGAACAGTTCTGGTCATGATGTTACTGGGTTGCTGGCCAAGTTACTTGGTGACTCTGTTCTAAATAACAGATTTAATTAGCTGAAATACGTGTCCTCCTTCTTTTGCCTGGGGAAGACCTGCTGATCCTACGGGGAGGAGGCTGGCTTTAGAGGGTTAGTCAGATGGAAGACTCCCTGGAGAAGTAATGACCTAGGATTCAGAAGTGTTGAACCATTAGTCACATCACCTACGAAAAGTTACTTATTGCAGGGGCAATAAAACCTAGCTCATAGAGGCAAGAGTGCTAAACTATAAATGGTTAGGAGAGGAGGAAGTTTCTTGAGAGAAATCCATAAAGTATGTAAATTTTCAACTGCATGACAAGGCAGGTGACAGTAAGAGAGAGAGGACATGGGTAATAAATGACATACTGGTGACAGATTTGGCTAGCGTGAAATCCATTTGTAAGAGACTTTAGATGATTTGGCAATGTGTTTTATATTTACATACAACTAAATGAAATTATGGCCAATCCTGACTATACATACAGCATCATCTCTCTCTTAAAGACTTAAAGTACAGAATCAGTTGGCCTCTTTGCTGCATAAAAATTACACCAAAATTTCATGGCTTGAAATAATAATATTTTATTATTTCTTTTGATCCTGTGGCTTGGCTGAGTGATGCTTCTGCTGGTCTTGGCTCAGCTTTGTCACATGTCTGCAGTGTCTGGGCTGGGGGCTGGGCTCTACTGGGACAGCTGGTTTGCCTAACACAGCACGGCTTCTCTCCCTAAGGCATAATTCTCTGGGAGGAAGCCTGGGGCTGCTTCACATGTGGCTTCAGAGTTCTCGCAGCAAAAGAGGATACACAAGCACTCTTCAAGCCTCTGCTCACATTTGCGAAGTCACAAGGACAAGGTCAGAGTGAACATGGAAGGAATTTTGCAGGGAATGCATAGAGAGTGATGAAAGCAATTCTGGCCCATTACTGCCACCATCTGTCACTGATATGTCCAACCGTCTTTGAATAGGAATGTCACAATAGCTCAGGAGTTTACAACCATGGAATAGAATTCAGCTAGATCAGTGCTGTTCAATACAGATGTATGTAATTATGTATGTAAATACGTATTCATATATGTAAGAGTAATTTAAAATGTTCTAGTAGCCACATTTTTTAAAAAAGGAAAAAGAAACAAGTGAAATTAATTTTAATACTATACTTATTTGAACCCATTATATCCAAAGTAGTATTTCAACATGTCCTTACTATAAAAATTATGAATGAAGGATTTTACATTATTTTTTTTTGCATTAATCCTTTAAAACCTAATAACACTCATGACACATCTCAGTTCAGACTTGTCCCGTTCCAAGTGCTCAGTAGCTTCATGTGGCTGGTGACCATTATTAAGCAGCATAGATGGAGACGTTAATAGATGGGGCAAGTGGGAGAAGTGGGACCAGGAAACTGGGATTAACTGACTGTATGTAGAGCAGTCTTCCCCCACCCCAGTCATGCACACACACACCTGGCAACAGAAGGTGGAGAGTGGAGGAGGGTGGATTTGTTTAAGAAATGGATGAATGCCCAACAATAGGAAATCTATTAATATAATCCATCATATTAATAAATCAAAAGAAAACAATCATACTAAAAGATTCTTTTTTTTGTTAAAACTCAATGTGAATTACTAATTAAGACAGACAGCAACAACAAAAACCCTTAGTGAAATAAAAGAAAGAGATATTTCCCTCAGTGGTAAAGAATAGCTACGTAAATCAGTAGCCAACAGCATAAGTGGTGAAATAGCAGAAGCATTCCTGATAAGTTGAGAACTATTTTTTGACAACGACCTGGAAGGGCTAGCCAATGAAACTGGCTAAGAACCTAAGTTGAAGGGTACAAATACTGGAAAGAAAAAAGCAAAATAGAAAAGAGAAAGTTCATTTACAATAGCAACAACAACAAAATTAATTTAATAGGATTTCTTTTATGTTGCGAAGGATTAAAAATGACACAAATTCTTTGTCACTTTGTCCATCAAGAGGCGGAATCTAAGTAAGTTCCATAAGTTCCCTCCCACGTTGCCTAGACTTGGCCATGTGACTCGCCTTGGCTCACAGGACCACCACGTATAACTAAACAGAGGCTTGACAGATGCTTGTGTAATGGAGCCTGTCCAAGTAAGTAAGCTAGTCTAGTGGATGGATGGAGGATGAGAGGAAGCTTGGAGGAGAACCAAGGCTACCTGGCTGACAGCTAGCACAGAGGCCCCCGACAAGTGAGTCCATCCTGGACCTTCCATTTCAGCGAGCTGAATGCAGCTGGATGAGTGAGCCCAGACAAGATCAGAGGAAAAAGCACTCATCAAACTCTAGAGAAATAATAAATAACAGACCATTAAGTCTTGGGCTGGTTTGTTATGTAGCAATAATTAACTGATACAGAAGAACACTGCCGTCAAATCCTAGACTTGTACTTATTTTAGAAACCACTGAATTGCATTTCTTTATAACAAAACTATACTGGAAACTATGATTAGAGAATTTAAATGAGGGCTGACATTGGCAGGCTTGGGTCCAGAAATCTAGTTTCCATCAATGCATTAATTTATTCATTCTTTCATCAAGCATTTGTCGAGTGCTCACTGAGCCTGGTACTGGTGAAAGAGAACACTGGCTCAGTTTAGACAAAGGGCAAGACAGAATTATAAGTAAACAGCCATGATGCAGAGAAACAGACACTAAGAAAGGTATGTACAGAATGCTATATCTGGGGCAGAGGGCCATGGTGGGAGGGTCACAGAAGTGATATTTACCCTGGGTAAGATGTTTTGAGAGACTAACATTGCAGACAGAGACAGAGGGAGGGAAGGCCCAGAAATATCTATGTGAAGTCTGGGCTGGGAGATGGTGAGCACTGTCCAGTCTGGTGACAGGAGGACTTGATTTGGTTTGACCTTTGCCCTTTATGGACCTAGTTCTTCCAGTCCATTCTGTCCTGCCTTCCCCCAGAGAATCCTAATTGTCGCTAACTCTTCACCAATCTTTTTGCATGAAGTTCCAGCCAGGGTCTGTAAATTTAAAAGGACACTTCTTGCAATATTTTGCTAGAGGGTATTGAATGTATAGTTGGTCTCTCTGCTGTTCTGTCCTGAATATGATATAAGTTTCACTGCTGATTAATTTTACCCTTAGGCAGGTGAACAAAATTCCAAGTGTGACTTTTGGAGATAATCTGCACTTGTAAAATGAACTGATCTACTTCCTTTCAGGAAGAAGATGGAAGGGGAGAACTCTACTAATTTATACCCGCCCTGCTTCACCACATCCCCCTTTGTCATAGAAACACACCCTTTAATTTCTGTGCCATGAATCTGAATATCATTAATTGGAATTTGGCCCAGTGTTACTCATTGCCTACATATGTAACAAGGGAAATGAGTTTTCTGGGCGTTTTAAAATTCCAGTCTATAGTGTAGCTAGCTAGTATTTTTATCCCTGCTGATAAATACAAAAAAAAATGTATCAAACATTGTTTTTATTTTTACTAGCCCACATCCTCATTCAGCGGCTGTGCTGCTGACAATAATGAAATCAGGTTCTTTTCTAAACACCTGATAAATTACATGTTCCTAGTGAATACAGAAATAAGTGGCTCTTACTTTAATGTTGGATTGTATTATTCCAGTGCTTAAAAAGTAAAACTGGATTGAATATCACATCCAGCCACTTGAAAATAAAGGAGGACATGGAATCAGCTTGTCTATTTTGTGATTAAATGTATGTATACCTTGTCACACGTGCTTCATTCTTCTCGTTTCAATGACTTCTCTTACTCATTTAGTTTGCTCCCATTTTTGTTATTTTTGTCTCTTATTTCTTTGATTTTCTTGAGTAGCGAAACCACCAACACTCCTGGTGCCCCCTGCCATGCTACACACACACTTATTTTGTCAGGTATTGTGCTGGGTTCTCAGGAAGAATACCTATCACACAGTGTGGTGAATCCCCTTCCTGGAAGAGAGGGAGCAGGTGAGCCTTGAGGAAAGGTGCTGAGGGGATACAGGTGAGCTGGTCCTTGAAGACTTCACCAGATAGATGGAGGAGAAAGGGGTCCAGGCAGAGGAAACAGAAGGAGCAAAAGCACAGAGGAGTGATTCTTGAGAATCATGCCATGTGTATTTGTATAAATGTGTGTGTGTGTGTGCACGCGTCCGTGTATGTATCTCATCATCATCGTCATGGCTACGAGACCACTAAGGCAGGTTCTGAAAGAACCTGCACACCACACTGAGGAGTGTGGTCTTCATTCTATGAGGAACAGAAGTATCAGTGGATTTAAAGCAAGGCAATGCCGTGCTCTGATTTGTTTTTGAGCCATCGCTCTGTAGCAGAAGAGAGAGCGGGGAGAAAGGGAGACTGGCTAGGAGGCTATTTACAGGAATGCTTCAGGTGACACATTAGACTCAGACATAGGCAATTAGTCAGCATTTATCTCCCCCTACTGTCAAACCACTTTCTAAAAGATATTATTATTCAGAGAGTGGAATTTCATGTTATAATTACAGTGAAAGATTTTGGTGAATTTTAACAACTGTTCTGCCCACTAGAAAATTGAGATTATGGATCTTCCATAAAGAAATCGCAATGGCTGCCACTTCCTGAGTGCCTTCTGTGTACCAGGCAAAGTGAAAAATACTTAGCTCATACCAACTCATTTTATTCTTTTGTAACAGAATGTGAAATGGGACTGTTTCTCACAGGCGATTCAAAGCTTGAGAACAATAGAAGCCAAGCTATCTTTGCAGAACCTGTTCTGCCACCATCACTCACCTTGACAAAAACACAGGATAAAGGGAAAAACTCCATTAAGAACTGCTGGGCAGAGAGCATCCCTGGGAGAGAGCACTGCTGTGCTGTCTGCTCCCCTTCTCCCTGCCCACCTCCCAAAGCCCCACATCCAAGTTGGACTCTACGCAGAAAGAGAAGAAACCAATTCTGTTCTTTCTCAACACTACATCATTATACTTTTCTATAGAATTCTATAGAAGCATTTCTGGTCCCTTTCAGATACTAAACAACCCAACATCAAAATGTCAACCACACACTAGAGCATTTCCGCTCCTCATGTCCATCGTGGCTCAGGCTGGAAAGCCTGTTGTGTGGCCAGGACAAGGTTAATACCTTTCTCTGCCTTCCCCTTGCCTTTATTCTCCATCTCCCCTGCTTACTGTGCTCCTTTGGGATTCAAGGCAAGAGAGGGAGAAGAGCTGTGAAGGTTGGATCTGATCGGGACAGTTACATGCTGCCCACTTAAGTGTGGCAGATGGCTAAATAGGGCTCATCTCTTGGGGCCATTTTGTGGCGGTCTCTACCAACTATCATTCCCCGCTGGGCCTCTCTGACTTCTACCCATTCTGACTCCCTGTAGGTCAGGATTAAACAGTGTATGAAAATGCCTGAAATACAGCAGGTGCTCCATAGACATTAGGGTTTTTTTTTTGTTTGTTTATTTGGTCAACAGGGATGAGGCAGAAGTAGCATCTGTGAGGTGGAACATTTTGGTGTTTTGATACCCCGATTTGCCAATTTTAGTTCTGAGATTGGAAAGAGACAGACCAGGTGAGGGCAACCAGGACAGTGAAGGCGTGGGAGATCAGAGGTCTTATCTATACATAGTGAGGTGGTTCTGGTAGAAGATTAGGTTATGAATAAGAGGATGGCTGATGTGAGTGGAAGATGAATGAGGTGGATTGATATGAGCTCCCGACTACCTTGCTCACTGATCCTAACAAATGTAAAGCTTGTCAAGTGCTGGAAAATACTGGAAAACACTTGTTAAGGTCCAGGATGGAGGAACTTCAGCTGGTATTTTGGCTCCACCTAATGGAATGAAGTGGTACTTCATGCTCTTAAAAGTCCAGACATCACGGGTCGTTAGACCCCATCGTTACCAGTAAAATGGATGGAGTTTGTGTGAGTGTGTTTATGTTTGTTATTTATCTAAACATACCTTGTATCAATAAGGATTTAGCTAGAACAATTTTAGAATGTGTCCCATCTGAGTGCTCTACGAAAGCAGAGGCACGGACCTGCAGTAGTTTCCTCAGGTTACCCCGTGAGTTTTATTACTTGTGCTGTTAGAAATTAATCCCTATGACTTGTTGCTCAGAATACAGAACATCCAATGCCTCACGTCAGACCACCCCACAGGGCAGTAGAGTGTTTATGCGGCACGACTAGGGGTTTTGCGGCTCCTGGTGCGTGTTTGAGTACTTTCTGCTCTCCTTCGTCTTTTCTTTTCTTTGTTTCTTTTTTTAAACAAAACATCAGTGCTATCCTTCCGCTTGTCAGCAGGTGTCAGCAAATCTCAGGGTGTAAAATACATCAATCCCTAGATAAGGTCTTTGGTCATTAAATTAGGGGTAGGAGAGAGGGATGAAGAAAATGGATAGTGACTTACAAACAGTGCCTATATCAGAGTTTGCCAGTTTCCTTAAAAGAGGGGGAGTGTCATCCTTCAGAAAATTCCTTGACCTTGGGGTCTAAATATCAAGTAAGTCTTTCAGGGGCTTTATCACTTTTGGTAATTAAGTAGCTTAAACTTTCCGGGCCACCCTTATTCATCTGTGAAAATGAGAACAAAGCCCTATATGCCTTGCAGGATGCATTACAACAGAATGTGTGAGCTTTCTTTTTAAAGTTAACTATAGCACCCTATAGAAGTGAAGCATTAGTAAAACATTTTTGATGAATGACATCATTACCTCCCCCTCTTGCTGCTGCTTCTGCCCTCACCAGCCTAATTTATACCGAAAACTTGATTGATAGCCTCTGCACAGATAGAGTCGGTGATGTGGGAGTTAAGAGGAGATGCAGAGACTGAACACTTCTTGGTCTGCAGGAAGGTTTCTGGTGCCTCTGAGCATAGCGTCTATTGGAGCATCCAGGGACATTCACTTTGTTGCAATTACATGAGATGCAGCTCATCCTGTGGACTCTCTGTTCTCCAAGATGGAGGAAGCAGGACAACTGAGCAGAGATCTGTTCCTTCCAATTTGCATCTTGCCTGGGGTCAGAGACTTCTAATGAAAGGGTCTAGCTCTACTGCCATCTGGGTGAAAGGAGGGTTTATTAGTTTCTTGTAGCTGCCATAACAAATGACCATGGAAATATATTCTCTCACAGTGTGGAAGCTGAAAGTCTGAAATCTTTTCCACGTAGAAGCTCAGGGAGAATCTGTTCCTTGCTTCTTCCAGCTACTCATGGCTGCTAGCATTCTTTGGCTTGTGGCAACATCACTTCAACCTCTGCCTCCCTCTCATATAGACACGTGTGTTTGTACTTAGGGCCTGCTCAGATAACCCAGCATAATCTCCCCATCTCGAAGTCCTCAACTTAATCATGTCTGCAAAGACTTGCCATATAAGGTAATATTTATGGGTTCCAGAGATTAGGTAACATTTTCTTTTCAAGTGCCCACAGGATATGTACCAAGATAGAACATATACTGGCTCATAAAGCAAACCTCAACAAATTCAAAAGAATTGATATCATACAGAATGTGTGCTCTGACCACAGTGGAATCAAACTAGATATCAATAACAGAAATATAGGAAAATCTTCAAGCATTTGGAAGCTAAACAATACACTTAGAATAATCCTTGGATCCAACAGGAATTCTCAAATGAAATATAAAGCATATTACTTAGTCAAAATGAAAATGCAACATATCAAAATTTATTGGATACAACTAAAATAGGGCTAGGAGGGAAATATATAGCAATAAATGTATACATTAGAAAAAGGAAATGTCTCAAATCAATCTAAGCTCCCACCTCAAGCACCTAGAAAAAAAAACCAAAATAAACCCAAAACAAACAGAAGTAAATAAAAATAATGTGAGCAGAAACTGATTAAATTGAAAACAGAAAATAGTAGAGGAAATCAATAAAAGAGCTTGTTCTTTCCAAAGATTAACAAAAGTGACAAACTTTTAGCAATACTGACAAAGGAAAAGAGAAGACACAAATTAGCAATATCAGGAGGTATCACTACAGACTTTGCAGACATCAGAAAGATAATAAGGGAATATTATGGACAACTATATACACATACATTTGAAAGCTTAGGGAAATGACCCAATTCATCCAAAACACAAACTACCATAACTCACCAATATTAAATAGGTAATTTGTGTAGCCCTGTAAGTAGTCAGGAACTGAATCGACAGTTTTAAAAAAACTATCAAAAAACATCCAGACCCAGATGATTTTATGGGAGAATTCCACCAAATTTTTTTTTTAAAAAAAAAACACCAATTCTACACAATCTCTTCAGAATATAGAAGTGGAAGAGATATTTCTCAATTTATTTGATCAAAGTAGTAGTATTCTAATACCAAAATCAGACAAGGAAAATAGCCTGCCTGATGAGGGGATTGGTCCCATCAGCCACTCCTTGCTTTGAAATTTCTTTCATCAGTTCTGAAGGATGTGGCTGCACAGCTTGGCTTCTGAAGAGCATTCGCCTGCATGTATCTCAACAATTCAATACAACATAGCTTCACTTTATGTCCGCTAAAGCAGTACCCGCAAACTTTAATGTATATACAGTCACCTGGGGATTTTGCTTAAATGCAGATCCCGATTCAGGGGGTTTATGGTAGAGCCTGAGATTCTCTATTTCTAACCATCTCCCAGGTGATTCTGTTGGTCCATGGACCACACTATGACTAGCAGGTGTAAAACACTTGGTGTGTTTTGTAAGAGATAATGGAATTGCAATTACTTCTCTTCTAATGAATGTTCACTTCACAGATTACAAATTTATGCCCTGCTGCTCTGTCTCCTTGCCTTTCTGAATATACTGTAAGTTTCCTTTTCAATACTGAATCATGGTATAATCTTTCTGAAGACATTTTATACAGCAATTAAACCTGGCATATGTAATACCAACAATGCACATAATCCTGTTAAAGTGATGACAACAGCAAGGGCTGTGAACAAGTTTGCACACGCAGGCAATGACAACTAGATCGTATTGATGCCTGAGGGCCAGCGACTGTAAGATGCTTTGGATGGTAAGATATATTCTAATTTCAGAGAGTTCAGAGATGTCAAAATGTGAAAAAAAAATGTGCACCTTAGAATCAATGGAAAATGGAAAGTAATTTATTTTTTCTGTTTCTTACATCTCATTCTTTCCTACTCCTCCTTTGCTCTTAACTTGAAGAAATTTCCACCAGGGGTTGATGTAACCTAATGTCTGCTTCCAACTGGCTTTACATTCTGGGGGTGAGTTCTCTACCCCATTCAGGCCCATCCAAGGTCCCACCTGAACTTTGCTCTGGAATGAAATTAAGTTACTTGGAAATAGTTTGAGCTCTTTGGGTCTATTTTCTAATTTGTGAAATGGATCTGAAACAGTATTTGGGTGTGGGTCTAAATATCTCCCACTACTGAGGTGCCTCTGTACTGGGGCTGACTGTCATCTTCCAGCCTGGCCACTCATCTTCAGAAGCCTCTGGGGGCTCTGTGAGTTATCATTCCTCCTGGATACCTTCTTGGCATAGCCACATCTCTGTGAGCTTGAAAGCCAGTATGCTGCTGGCAGACTAGTAACACACGGAGCCTAGCACAGGTAGGTGCTTAGAAAACGTCTACTGAATGTTTTGCAGTGATCAGCCATGCCGAATCAGTGAACTTCTTGAGTTACGGGGGCTGCATTTTATCTCAGGAGACTGTGGACTGCATTAGTGCTTCATATTAGCTGGAGGTGAGGTTGGGTGCCCATTTCTATTGGAGAGCAGTTATGCTAGGAATTTTTCTCACAAATTCACTTGTTATCAACCCTTGACCTAGAGTAGAATATCATCAGAAAGAGGGGAACAGGATAAACACATGATGAATTTAATCTCTAGATCCACATTTCCGCCAAATATTTTCCATGAAAAAACATTTGCTTTTCCAGGGACTAATAGGTGTGTCAAAGTAATGACTCTGCCAATCATGTGAAGTAAACACACACCTCCACTCACCTCCTACTGAACTCAACTATAAAACTTGGACAGAATACATAACAAATAGGTTTGGGAAATTCTAGGATAAACTAAGTAAGTTTTTTGCTGCACAAACCTGAACTGTTTTTTAAAAAATAGTAGGCAAACTAGAATCTAATGTGTATTTGAAGGAGAAAGAGGAATACTTCATACTGATAAATGATCCACCAGGTCAGTATAATAGTCATGATTTCCATACATCTTGAAACCTGGGTCATCCTTATTAAATGCTGTGAATCTCTAAATGAGACCCATTTGTATTTTGTGTTTTTCAAACAATTAGATTATGATTTTTTTCTCAAAGAACATCCCAAGAGATATGCTGCCCTATTTCCACATGTCCTACGTCCCTCTTATGTGCATTAGATGGCTAATAATATATCTTACCTGGAAATCTTTTTTTTTTTTTTTTTGACAACTGTTATATTTAAGGGAAAAGAACCTTTCAATTCATGGTGACTTTAATTTGGCCTATCAGATGGGGGGCTATAAATGGTCACTTCCTCTAGTTTCTCAAACCAGGCTTGCTATTTTCCCTGTTGAGTGATTCATGTGGTGATAATTAATGCAATAATATAATGAGATTAACTTTTCTTCCCTAAAACTCAGTGAGCTTGATGGACCAAGAGGGCAAAGGAAATAAAATTAATGAAGCAGCTTCTAATTATATGGAGATGAAGCTTCATTCAACACTGCTGGAGAGTTGATGTTGAGCAGATTGGAGACTTTGAGATATTTCTCTAATACTATATTGGAGATTCAGAGAAGGAAAACCAACATAGAGCTTTGTCAGAAAACACTGAGAAAAAAATCAACACTTTCAGGATAATATTTGCTCAGAAATAGAGTGCCTAGACCTTCTTTGTTTTAAACGCTGTTCTAGGTAGGATTAAGTATATTCGATTTTTGCAGTGTAAAAAACTATCACAAACACAAAAGCTTAATTAAAGCAACACTATTGATTGTGTTATGGTTTCTGTAAATCAGAAATCCAAGCAGGGCTGAGCTGGGCCCACTGCCCAGGGTCTTACAAGACTGCAATCAAAGAGTCAGCTGGGGTTGGAGTCTCATCTGAGGCTTGAGGTCTTCTTCCAACTCCTGTGGCTGTGGGCAGAGTTCACATAGCTGTGGAACTCATGGAGACTGCATCTGTAAGGCCAGAGAGGCTATGTGGCTTTGAACCTCTCTGACTTCTTTTAAGGGATCATCTAATTAGATCAGGTGTCTCAGTATTTTAAAGATACTGTCTTGTCAACATTGTTTCTGATGAAAAATCTGCTCTCCTCTTTATCTTTGTGTCTCTTTGGTAACATCTCAGTTTTTTTCTCTGGCTGCTATAAATTTTCTGTTTATCCCTGGTTTCTTTAGTAATTTGATTATGGTAGGTCTTGATGTCATTCTCTTCATGCTTATTTTGCTTGGGGGTTTGTTGAGTTTCTTGGATCCTTGGGTTTATAGTTTTAATTAAAACTGGAATATTTTCAGATTATTTTTTCCAAATATTTTTTCCATGACTTCTCTCCTCTCCTTTGGTAACTCTAATCATACATGTATTAAGCCACTTGACTTGATACTGTTAATTGAAAAATAATTTTTTTCTCTTTTTGTTTTACTTTGGATAGTTTCTATTGCCATGTTTTCAAATTTACAAATGTATTCTTCTGAATGTATAATCTACTATTAATCCCATTAGTTCATTTTTCATTTCAGATATTGTAGGTTTCATCTGTAGAAGTTCAAATTGGGTGTGCTTTTTAAAAAACATTCTTTATGTCTGTACTTAACTTTCTGAGTATCTGGAATACAGTTATAATAACTGTTTTAATGTCCTTATTTACTAATTCAGTCCTGATTGGTTGATTATTCTCATTATGAATTATATTTTCCTTTTACTTTGAATGTCTGGTAACCCTTGACTGGATGCCAGCCATTGTAATGACTATTTTCTGTGGATGCTGGGTATTTTGTTTTGTTTTCCTATAGCCATTCTTGAACTTTGCTCTGGAATGAAATTAAGTTACTTGGAAATAGTTTGAGCTCTTCAGGTCTATTTTTTAATTTGTGAAATGCATCTGAAACAGTATTTGGTGTGGGTCTAAACATCTCCCACTACTGAGGTGCAACATTCATGAGTATTCTGCCAAGTGTCCCAAAAAGTTTGAACAGGCTACATTCTTGGCCCTTTGTGAGCTCTGGGTGCTTTTTATCTAATCCTATCCAATTGCTTTTTCCTCTGGCATTAAGTAGTATCTTCACATGCATGTAATGATCAGAACTCTGCTGTAGACACCAGGGGATCTCTTCCATATCTCCAGGGATCCCTTGCTCTGCAGCTGTCTCCTCGCTGGTACTCTGTTCTGTGCATGGTAGCTGCCTTAGTCTTCCTAGATTCTCAAGTCCATTTCCTTAACAGAGAGCATCTACCAGGCTCTGCCTGGGTACCCCCTTCCCATGCCACAGTGTGGAAACTCTCTCAAGGCAGTAAGCTGGGGCAACAGTGGGGCTCATTTAATTTGTTTCCTATCCTTTGGGGATCACTGTCCATCACTGCCTGATTGTCAGTGTCTTGAAAACTGTAGTATCGTATATTTTGCTGGGATTTTTTTGTTTGTGTATGTTTGTTTCAGGTGGCAGGGAAATCTGTCCTTGTTTCTCCGTTTTAAGCAGAAGCAAAATTCCTCAATCAGGGCATTTTCAACATGAATATTGAATAATCACACAATGTACTCCTGAAGAGGAAAGTGAGACACTGAAAGGTTAAAGGTCACAGAGCCAGTCTATACCTAAACCATGATGCTGCCTCCTGGTGCAAGGGCATGTGCTTATCATGTCTTCACAAGAGAAATCTTTCTAACATAGCCCAATATGTGGCTCTAATTATATTTATAAATGCTAACAGGAGTTACAATCACAATTATGCTAATCTCTGTGTTTAGTGCCTACTGTTGCAAGCAATTATGGTCAATGAGCTCAATTTGTAAGCTGGAATTTATTAAATCTAGCCACTTAAATATACCTCTATTTTAGAAAGACTGCCTCTAACATTTATGACTAAAACTATTTACTTTAAAAATGTCCTAATAAGATATAAAAAGGCATTTCAGATAATGACAGGCATATGCAGAAAAGATAAACAAGATTATACTGTATAGCATAGGGAAATATATATAAGATCTTGTGGTAGCTCACAGCAAAAAAAAAAATGTGACAATGAATATATATGTTTACGTGCAACTGAAAAATTGTGCTCTACACTGGAATTTGACACAACATTGTAAAATGACTATAACTCAATAAAAAATATTAAATAAATAAACAAATAAATAAATAGAGTAGACAGGTTTGGGGCCTTCCCCAGCCCTAAGCTGCCTTGTCTGGGGGGGGGGGTGGCGGGGAGGCTTTTCATCCTTATTTTCCTTTGATAGGACACAAAAGGAAAACATTCCCGGAGTCAGACTTTTGGCCTATCTATTAGGTAACAAGGACTCCATGAAGCTCTTCAAAAATATTTCAAAGAATGTTTTCTGAAGAAACATGCCCAGCTCCAGCTCCGAGCATGTAAAGGAACTGTAGGGACACTGAGTGAGGGAAAACTTATATCCTGGATGGCAGCAAACAAGGTCGTTGGCAGCACAGGTAGTCGGTGGAAGACAATTAGGACAGGAAATTAAACGTACATAAGGTCTCTTTATATTTACCCTTCATATGTTTATTTGGACATCCATAAAGTACAGGTATGTTCAATGGACTTAGAACTAGCTTTAGGCAAGATTCTGAAGTATAAATTATCATCGTTGGTAAAATGAGAACTGTAACTGAGACGATCTTGAAGGCACTTGCTTTTTCCAAGAGTTTAGGACTCTCTGATCCCCAGGCCCAGGACCTTGGAGGTTCCAGGACCTCATGCAGCCCTGGGCCTCCCAGAGCCCACCTTATGGTGCCAGCAAGACCCACCACAGGGGAGGCTGGCTTCCACCAGTGTTTGTTTTCTCTCCCAGTGTCAACATTTACCTTCTCTGTGGCCCAGTTCCTTCAGGTATGATCTCCTAGGGCTAATCTGATCATCTAATATGAGGACATTATTCCTTGTACTAGGGATGTACTAGGGATGTACTAATGTACTAGGGTGCCCCTGGATGGTCTTTGTTGGGATGATCTTGCTGCACTGTTTTCTTGGGGAGGGACCCCTAATGTAGTAACTTTAGTTTTCCCCTCCCTTTTTTGAGCTGGTCCTATTCCACAGAAAATAAACTTCTAAGCCAAGATCTAACCCCGACTCCCAGCATTTTAGGAGCCAACTCTGGAGAGAAAGCCAGAGCAGCTCTACACTAGTACGTGACCCCATTTTCAGTAGGGCTCCCACCCTCAACAGGCCTGATGTCTCCTATCCAAGACGTTCTGTTTTTCCCTCTCCAGAGACCACACCTCCGGTATTCTCCTGGTGAAGGCGGGGAGAATTTTCCTGGTGCTTGGATTTGGGGAGGCCACCTGGGAAATCCAGCTCTTTTTCCAACAAACCGCCAAACAATTTTCTGTATTTAGCTCCATTTTTGCCTCCACTTTCAGAAGTATCTAGTGCTACTAGCTCCTGAGTTTTTGGAGGGTTCTGCAAAGTAAGAGCATTTTCATAGCTGTGAATCTTCATTTGCTCTCCAGCTTCCAGAAGTTTGCTGTTATTGTCTCTTTTCTCCCATTTTCCTTTGTAATTATGTCTTTGAAAGTCCTTTTACTGTTATTTTGTGGGGCTTTAGGGAAGAATGGCAGCAAGTAGCTGTGTTCAGTGCTCAACTTCCACTCAGAAGTCTTGTCTGATAGTTTCTTTTAACAAAATCGTCTAGCACCTTGACTCTGAATAAGCCTCCAAGACCCAAAGAAGTGATACTTGCGCCAACATTTATAACTGTTTAATTTTGTTAATAATTATATTCTTATACACCCATTCTTCTAAATTACCCTAATAAATTCTGGTTCCTGTGCTTATAGGCTAGGATTAACATACTGAGTTTTAAAATATTTCCAAGGTACAGATATCATTTGAATTATCTTCTAGATTCCTTAGGAATCAATTACTGTGGAAGGAAATATAAGGAAAAAACGTTTTTGATGCTACTTCAAATCCACTCACTATATTAGTCATTTGTGACAACATGGATGGAATTATGTTAACTGAGATAAGTCAGAGAGAAAGATAAATACCACGTGATATCACTTATATGTGGAGTCTAAAAAAGCTGAACTCATAAAAACAGAGAGTAAAGTGGCAATTACCAGGGGCTGGGAAGTTGGGGGATTGGGGAGATGCCATTTAAGGTTACAAACTTGCAAGCAGTAGATAAATAAGTACTGGAGATCTAATGCACAGCATAGAGATTACAGTCAACAGTACTGTATCATAAACTTCAAAGTTGCTAAGAGACTAGATCCTAATTGTTCTCATCACAAAAAAAGAATGTTAGTTATGTAACAAAATAGAGGTGCAGTTAAAGCTAAGGTGGTCATTATATTGCAATATATAAACATATCAAATTAACACACTGTACACCTTTAACTTACACAGCGTTGTATGTTAATTATATCTCAATAATAATAATGTTAAAAGATTAGAATGGAGAGAGAAAGGCTGAGCATGCTGGTGTTAATTCTCCCTAGTCCTCCAGTATCGGGAATGGCTGATGAGTCGAGTTGATTTTTCTCCCCCAATCTAGGTGGCCACTAACAAGCACAACTGAAGGATCACTCCAGCTGGTAGCACTGAAGGAAGCCATCACCCATGGGAACATCATAAGGAAATGGGAAGGTTACGACCTGATCAAAAGAAGTTACAGATGTCCTGGCAGCATGAGAGGCATCTGTGTTCCTGCAGTCACATTAACAAATGCAGCAAATCAGGGTACCCTTTCCAAAGGCCGGGAGCTGGCCATTTTTGCTTGGAATGTTGTCACTTCTGGTGGGGAATCCTCTGGTCTTTTGACAGAGCAAGTGACATCTCAAAACTTCAAAGGTTCTGACAACTTTTAGGGTCAACCAGACCCTCCCACCTGACACACATTCCAGAAGAGTGAAGCAAAGTCGCCCTTTTGCCTGAGCACAACTAAGGGAACAATTTCTGGCAACCAAAGACATAATGAATATGATCTAGCTCTCCTTTTCTCCTTGCAGGGAAAAAGAGAAAAGAATTGAATCTGGGCCAATTAATAATGCCATCCACTGGTTTGTGTCCAAGACACTGAACCTGAGAGTAGCAACCATTTCCAAAAGATGACCTATTCCTGGAAGAAACACATCACCTTTCTCCCAGTTTGTCTTTTAAGGCTCTGTTACCTTGGAGTCACTTCTTTATACCAGCAGCAACATCCCAAATTAGTCTCCATTCACAAATTATCTCTGATGCAGCCTTGCTGGGAAAAGTTAAATGCCTATTTAACTAAAGGAGAGTCTGCTGCCAAGAAGTTGGCCTGGGAGAATGGCAGTAATTACATGATGATAATATTTAGGATCCTGCAGGTATAACAAAGGCCCCTTTCTTTTTCTCAGGTGGGGACAGGTTAACACATAGTCTTTGTCTGGGAAAGCATGTAGGCAAGAGAGGAAAGAAACCATTATAGGGGTGTGAGAAAGAGGAACCGCAGACAGCAGTGAGGCTGGGAGGGGAAGCTGACTTCTGAGGGCTGGAGGAGCGCTGAATGCTGGGAGGGAGAGAAGTTTGATTTTAATATTCATAAGATATGGGCCCTGTGCATTTCAGCCTAAGATGTACCTAGAACAGGCGAGAGATGAAACAAAGCTTTTTTTTTGTTAAATGGTGATTGTCTGTGGGAGGCAGGGCAGGGATGGAGTCTGTGGGAGGCGAGGCAGGGATGGAGGCTGGGCTGGGAAGGTGTGTAAAGGAAAGAAGATAAAGAACTACTGTCATCATCGAAAAGGGTTATTTTAATGAGTCTCGCGCTGTACACTTGGCTGGAGATGTGAGGATGCTAAAGTTCTCGGCAGACCTCACGTCAGTCTCACAAGGTGGGAAGATGGAAATCTGAGTCCTATTAACCAGTTTTTCCTCTCTCCAGTTGTGTGATCTACTGCACATCCCTAACACAGCCAGGAAGGGGAACTGGCCCAGCCACCAGCACACAGCTCTGCCCACTGACAGAGGGACACCTGCCCACCTGGTCAGCAGGAGCACCAGCACTATCTGTGTGCTCCCGTGTGTCAGGTGGTCCAGAGTTCGGTCTGATGGATGCATCCTGCAAATCTAATACAGAAGTAAATTTGTGCCACTTCCTTCAGCTAAAGCAGTTTCATCCGGTTCAGCCCACAAAGAAGATAAATGAAATGCACATTTCAGGGCCAGGGTTCCTAACATGTGGGAAGGGGCCTGTGTTTCTAATTCATCTCTGCCCGAATTGGACAGATTCCAACCAGGAACCCTGAATCCCAGATCCACCTATTTCTCTCCCCTTCTCTCTCTCTCTCCTCCTCTCTCTGGTGGGATTTAACTCTGGCTAAGACAGTCTGAACCTTAGAGGGCCACGGTACAAAGACCAGGTTGCTGTTTTTAGCATTGGTCAAGATTTTCTGCACTGGATTTTGGAGCGTGGAGGGCTGGGGGAGGAGGAAAAAGGAGAGGAATTTAGCCAGAGTGTCTTCTCTCACTGTATCAAAGCCAAGTGTGACCTGGGCTTGGTGTCAGATCCAGCACTGTTTACCTTTTAGGTGAACATAGGGAAAAGATGCCGGGAAATTCCCCCACTGGAGGACTGGGGTCGGGCTGGGAAGGAATAAGGGAAAGAAGGGGACATAGATTCTTCCTTATGCTTCCACTATTGCTGTTTTTTCTGTTTGTAAATAGAACACATATTCATTATAGAAAACTGAGAAAATACAGAAGAGTCTAAAGAAGGAAATTAAAACACTCACAATATAAAAACTCAAGGGCAAACACCATTAACCTTTTGGAGAATTTTATCATTTTAGTAGTCTTAACAACCCACTTTCTTCTTTTCATAATTATTCTGTGGGCATTTTCCAAAGACATTGCAAAATCTCCAAAAACATGTTTTTAAATCATCTGATTCATAACTCATTATATGGATAAAGTATGTTTTTTAAAAGTATTTCATAAAGGTAGCACTTAGGTTTTTTTTTTTTTTTTACTTTTCCTATTATAAAAAAGATGCTCCAGTAAATAAACACACACACACACAGAGACACACACATGTAATAGAGAATTATAGAATATATGAATAAAATAAAATAATTATTTTCTAGAAGTGTATTCATAGGAGTAGAATTATCACATTAGCTCCTGATATTCTTCCAAATCCTAGCAGGCAGAAACTTTCTGGAGAACAGTCTCAGCTTTACACACAGGGGGCTCCAACATCTCAGCTTTACAGCAAATGGCAGCTCAAACACCGAAGATCTCTGGTTCACTTGCACTCAAGTGTGTGTGTGTGTGTGTGTGTGTGTGCGCGCGCGCGCGTGTTTGTGTGGGCACCCGCATGAACATGCTAGGAGGGAAGAGGGTGCACCTGAGCTGTATCCTTGTTTCAGGTGGTCCCTTGAATTTCTCTGCCCTCTGACCTGCCTGGATTCTGGAACAAATCTCCCTGGCAGCTGTGGTCATCCTGAGTGTGTGACTCACTGAGTGTGTGAGATGGATTTACTGAGAGGACCTGGGACTGCTGGGGCTTTGGGAGGGTGGGGAGTGTCAAAGGTCTCCCCATTTTCTCAGATACATGGGAAAAGGATCTCATTATTTCCCTGGAGACGACAAATGCATACCATTCCCCTCTCCCTCCCCTAGCTCCCTTGGGGACATCTGAATGAAACCTCATACGATTTTACTTTTACTGTAGCTTTGTAGGGAAAGGCCATGTGAGGGAGTGGCCAGCCTGGAGGGCAGTGAAGGGAAGGCAGGGACAGAAGTTGGCAGTGTTCACCCAGCATGTCCAGGGAGAGAGGCACGCTAACCTGGGTTCCCCCCAAAGGCTTTGACTGTAGTGGTTCAGATGACAATGATGCATCAGGCCCCCCGACTTCACTCCACACTCATTCAGCATCCTTGTAATTGATGTTTGGCCCCTGGTAGGGAATGAAGCATTTTTGTCACTGGAAAGAATCATCCCTCAGTAGAAATGAACAAATCAGCATTTTGATGTGCATGCTTGAGCTGGTAGGTGAGTCAGCCTTCTGGAATCTGTTTAAACCCTGGTTATTGTAGGGCTGAGGGGCAGCCTCTGAACATGGCAAAGGCAGTGAGCTAAGGTCACTTGCCAGAGTCTTCAGAAGCCTCGTCTAGCCTTCTCATAGTGACCCCATAAACCTCACGGTGTCCATCAGCCGACAGAGGCAGGTGTCTTTAAAGGCAACACGCAGGCATGTGCTCACTTCTCCTTGGTGACTCAGAACTGGCCTAGCAGTTGTCAGACTCCTGCTCTAACACTGACAGGTCCATGTACACTCAATCTATATACACATGTAACTTGTTTGTCTTTTTTTCCCCTCCCAATATGGAATTTGAATTACTGACAACCACAGAGTTGATTATGTCCTCAGATATGTACATGTAAATACAGGACTATCCCATGTGGCCAACTATACAGTTGCTCTCTGTGATGGATCGAATCGTATCCCCCTAAATTCATTTGAAGACCCAACTGCCAGTACTGCAGAATGTGACCTTGTTTGGAAATAAGGTCACTGCAGATGAAATTAGCTAAGATGAGGTCATACTAGGGTAGGGTGGTCCCCTAATTCAATATGACTAGTGTCCTTATAAAAAGAATGCCATGTGAAGAGATCAACACACACACACACACACACACACACACACACACACACACACACACAGAACGCCTTGTGAACACTGGAGTTATGCTGCCACAAGCCAAGGAACTACCAGAAGCCAGGGGAGAGGCCTGGAACAGATCTTTCTCTAGTGCCTTCAGAGGAAGCATGGCCCTGCTGACACCCTGGTCTTGGATTTGTAGCCTCCAGAACTGAAAGAACACATTTCTGTTATTTAAGCCACTTGGTTTGTGGTCCTTTGCTGTGGCAGCCCCCAGGACACTCATGCACTCCCCTTCCCCTGGGGCTCAGAAGCCTGCTAACCTTGGAAGAACTCCTGGCTTCTTCACAATTCTGCTTTATACAGAAAGAGCAACCAGAGTCAGGCCTGGTATATAGGTGGGGAGACTATGTCCCAGAGAGATGAAATGATTCACTTGAAATTGCTTTCTTACGAAATTCTTAAAGAACAAAGCCAAGAGAAATGAACTCTGCCAATGTGCTAATTGTCTGCCAACTGCTTTCCTCACATGCAATGCTACTGACCCACCTTAAGGTTTGGCCTATGAGATGCCCTGTCCTTGCACGTGGAGTGGGCACAAATGAGTAGCAGATCAGGGGGTGTTGAAGGAAAACATCGAGCCAAGTCTGGCTAGAATGTTGAAGGACCCATTTATGTAAGTCAAACCTGCCAACAGAGAAGGGTGTGTACACCTAAGGTATTTATTTTCATGCCATGAAATGCCAAAGAATGCTTTGAATTTTTTTTAAAAAAGCATTTTTCACCCTGAAGTTGGAACTTCCTGGGTTCCCAAATTCTTGTGCAAATATCTGGATCAGAATCACATTTTAAGGGCCTGGTCGTGAGGGATTAAACATACGAGACTTTAAAAATGAGCTGCAAAGTAAAGAGGACCAAGCAGGGCTCTGGAGTCAAGAGATGCAGTAGGAGTTCCAGCTCTGCTCTCATCAGGGGTGTGACCTCACGCATCAGTGCTTCTGGGTCTCGTCTCTAAATTGGATGACCACACCGAGTTCCAGAGGATCCCAATGAAACGATGTATGTGGAAGTGCTTTATGAAGGGCAAAGTTGTTAAGCAGCACAAGCAGCTGGATCTTAGCTGTAAAAGAAGACAGTTCAGAATTCCAAGGCAGCATTGTATCCCAGTGTTGACAGCTGAGTTCACGTTGATCTTTGAGGTGAACTTTTGACTCGAAGAAGCGAACTATGGAAAGGATTTGGGGAGAGCCAAAACTCAATTTTTTTTAGCAAAAAATGTTGTGTGTAAGTTCATTTTCTGGGGAGAGAACCCATGGGTATAGGGTGTGTGAACACTCCATCCTTCTTCCCAAAGGCTCCTTCCAACCTTCTTTAAAAAAAGAGTGTGCCTGGTAGGGGAAGAGCACTCAGTAGAACGGCAGGGAGGGAAGGAGCTGGGGAACCTTAAAACAAGCACTAACAACAAACCTTGAGACCTGCATTCATCAAATCAAATCATCAATAATTCCCTTTTATGACCTTCTAGGTCTTACTTAACACCTTACCATACCCACCCTCCCCTCCAGCAGGCCATCTTTCTGTGACTCCTTTTTATCCCCAGAAGGCTTCACTTGTGTTTTTTGGGGGGAAGTAAAGGAGAGGTGATAGTAGTGTTAGGTTATTAAGTAGTGTCATTTGCCTCAAATGTACCCCTCTGCTTACTGGAACTGGGTGTTCTCTATACTCCCAGAAGAGGCTCTGGTATCAGAGTGGCTCTGTGGGGGCATCAGGCTGCTGCTGCCCCATCCCACTCCCCCAGGAAGATGTGTGAGAAAAAAACCTGAACACAAAAGAGTTGATCCTGCTAAGCTTTGGGTGTTTGTCAGAGAGTTAGAAGGATGCAGGCTGGAGGTAGAGTGAGCCGGGGGAAGGGAGGTGAGAGAGCTGTGACTCACTCTGCAAGAACTGGGTTTCTCAGGGACTGGGAAAGCAAGCACAAGTGACCTCAAATCTAGCTGACAGAGAACATTGATTTCTGTTGTGCAGCGCAGCCAAATGCATTTAGCTTCTACTTAAATATTGCCAGGAAGAATTTTTCAGTTCTTATATTAAAATCCAATTTTTAGGTCACCTTTAAAATTTCCTAGGTGTCCCTTTGAGGAACTGCATTCAGTAATGATGTCTCAATTCAACAAGACATCTGGCTATTAATGATAATGCCAATATGTATTTCTCCCTTCCTTTTTCAAAGAGTAGAGAGAAAAAGGAAGACATTCATTCTTCTAGAGCTATTTTATTGTCCTGTGTTTATAGCACTACTGTGTATATGTGTGTGTGTGTATATATATATATAATCCTGTCTCTAACAGTCTGCCTCCAAGCTTACTTGTCCAGCAACCATTAGCCAAGCCCAAAGATGGTATATATCAGCAGCAGGAAAGCAGCAGCTTAATAACAGCTACAGAAAGAGCAAGAAGAAAGTGCAGTCTTTTTTGTTAGCTCCCATGGCTGCACTATATCATAATTATCATTGCATACTGCCACTATATTCCTTTAATCTGACTTTAGGTGACAGTACAGAAAGCAAAAGATGCTTTTACTCTCATATGCCTTACTGTTAAAATGTATACAGAATTTGTGAACTGACAATTATCAAGAATTAAAGAATATTTTATTATCTAAACTACTTATCATTGTCATGTTTAATCTTGCAATAGGAAAATTTCAACTTCCCTCCTTCATGGAAGCTGTCTAGGAAACGCATCTCAACAATTTGAGACATTCTCATGTGGTGGGTGTTCCCGGCTTCCTGCTATTTTCTCACTCCTACTCCCCTCCACCTCCGCTCTAATGAATATTCAGCCTGCATCCTTCAACTACGATTTTGAATAGGATGCTTCCTGTTTTCCTATTAAAGATTAACTGCCTAAAGGGGATTGTTTGGTAAGACCTTGCAGCTGGGAATTCCTGTTTATTTTTCATTCTGACCCTGGTTCTGGGAACAACATATATCCCATAGTTTCCAATAATGTCCAATGCTTTGTTAGCCCTGACTCTATATTGCGTGTGTGTGTGTGTGTGTGTGTGTGTGTGTGTGTTTATATATAAAACCTACCTACATCTTTCATCTCCCCATGAGAAAGGCAGGGACTAAGTCTTATTAATTTCTCTTTTCTGCTTCCCATCATAGTGCCCAGAATGGAGCAGAAGCTCAGTAAAATTTGCTGAATGGATGAAAAGGCATAGTGATTATAAGTTCCAGAGAGAGGTGATCATAATCACCCATCATTGTCCTTAGGCTAGAAAAGGATAAAGAGAGATGAAGATTCATTTGTGCCCACTATGTGCACTTTTTGGCAAAGCAGTGATTACTTAGGCATGTTGAAGCATGACTCAGTGGGTCTTGGAATTGGGTTTTATTCTTCCGTCTTTCCTAGCAGTGGATTTTTCCACGTTTCTCTCAAGTGCATGGTAGCTGCTATGACTTTACCTAGTTACAGGGGCTCCATGGATCACAAATCCTGTTCCTTGTTTGTTGTGTGCCTCAGAAGTCAATAGTCAAGGATGTTTTGTGAACTGTTGGTAGTTGTTACCTGGGTAAACTGAGATGTTTTGGAAGAATTAATTCAAAGGCAGGTGATGGTTTTGTCACTTTACAAAGAATTATGAACAAAAGCATGTGTGAAAGCATGATTCTACCAAAGCTGTGTATAAATGTGTGGATATTTGCCATATAAATCATATAGATTCTTGATCTATGATGTGGACTGTATGGGATTAGCGATGAAGACATGTCAGTGAATCTCTTTGCAATTAAAAGGAGATCCATGAGTTTCTTTCCTGAAGGCTTTTGGGATGATGTTTTGTATTTGCTGTCTGGGGGAAGAGACAGAAACACCTTGGTATTTCCTTTGGACTCACTTTTAAAGGCTGCAAACATACTTTACAAACATTATTTCATAAATCCTTAAACCAAGCCTGGGAAATAGTTGATATGCTTAACATTTACTAAACCTTCCATAGCTTCTTCTCACCCAAGGGGATTAATTTCTCCACCATGGCCTCTGCTTCCCCTCTCTGAGCTCTTTCTCAAGAACTGACCTCCAGCTACACTGAACTTCTGGGTTCATATGCATTTTCTTGCCTTCAGCTCTTTGTGTCAACTGTTTCTTCTTTCAGAGATACTCCTCCTTCCTGTTCCCTCCCCTCCACTTAGTCCTGCTTTAAATTGAGAAATTAGAACGTCACCTCCTGGAGAGAGTTTCCCAATTCCTGCACTCAGGTCCCTTGCTATTTGCTTCCTCACAGAGGCAGCTGCAAAGAGAAATTAAGAGCCCACACTTCATACATTTTCAGAGGAATCAACTTTTTAAAGTTATTTTAGATGTAAATAGGAAATATTTGAGCTCAGGATTGTCCTCTTTGTGATAATCCATGTCCTTCTATTTATGTATTTGAAATGATGTCCGGTCAAAAGTTGCTGCCAAAATTACATTTTAGAGGAGTCAGGAAGAGCCTGTCAAACATCTTGACTTGTAGTTTGGATGATTTTGTTTTGTCAGATTACCTTGGCTGCCCAAGGAAAAAGTAAATCACACACCAATCCTTAACTTCTTCTTTTGGTTAGTTTAACATATTATTAGTGGTTTGACCATAATTCAAATTCCATTATTAGGAACATCTGAAGAGTATAGGACTTTTCTAATTATATTAGAAAATGCTTTTATTTAATATTACTTAAAATAAGTAGTATGCAGAGGCTTAGAAGCCCTTGGGTTATATAAGCTGCTTTGTGATAATATTATTTTAATCAGTTAGGTATTTGTTACTCTTAATAACATGCAGAGCAGCAAAAGGGTCAAGAGAGCAGATTCTGAAGAAGACCACATGAGACGTAAAGTAATTATCTCTGTGGTTCAGTTGCCTTATCCATGCAATGGAAACAACAATAGTACCTACTTCACAGAATTACGATGAGGGTTAAATGAAATAATGCATATAAAGTGTTTAGGATTACACACAGCAGAAAGTAAGCTCTCAGTAAGTGCTATATATATATACATTTTCATCCCATAGAAGTACTTAACTTGAATACCATTATCTAGATGGTAAAGTTGTGGCTATTATAATTTCTAATATGACATCTGATTCCTTTGCTAAGCTCTGAGTTTGTTTATTTAAACCCTGGAAACCATTATAATAAAGTTAATAGGAAGAAGGAGGTCCCTTAGGGTACTTGGCAGTTCCTGAAAACAGCCCAGAGTTAGTAACTGGATGGTCCCCAGGTAAAATCCATGCAAACAGGAGATGAGAAACCCTCTGGGGTCCTTACCCTTCCTCTTTCACTTAATTATGTTCAAGTCACTTCCTTAGGGCTAAGTTCTTTTAAGATGGATCACTGTAAGAATATTTTTATTACAGCACAGTTGGGGTCAGAATGTTTTACAAATATATAAAGATGAAATTAATTTGTCCCTAGCCTAAGGTGTGTTATATTTGCTTTGTGTAAGTACTTAACTAAGAGTTAGTGGATTCTGGTAATCTGAGGAGAAGCTGTAATGTTTAAACAGAAGATTTAGCCAACTTGCAACTAAGTCACTTCTTTAGAAACTGCTTCACCCTTTACAGTATGTCTGATTTTGTTTCCTGGAGATATCAAATGGCGAATGAAAATAGTCAACATGTATAAAGTTTTCACAATTAGCCATTGATAAAATGAGGATTAGAAGATTCTTCTGCCTTGCAGGGTTGTTATAATGGTCAATGAAGGTAACTTGAAACGGTGCCTTGCATTTAGTTAGTGCTCAAAAATTGTTTTAAATGAATAAAATAAAAATGAAATGAAATGGTTTCAGTACAGGTGCCTGTCATTAAGTTTTTGATTGCCAGGGTATCCATTTCAAACACATCATTTTGAACAAATGTATTGCCAGCAGTATGACACAGCTACTAGCAAAACATCTAGGTTCCCTTTTAGAAAGCCCTGGATAATCTAGAAAACTGATCCCTTGAGTGATCCCACCTCTCCCTACCCATGTCCTCATTCCAGCTCTGAGATCTAAATTCACCAATGAAGAGTGAAGTCTCAAAACGCTAGATACCCAACCATTGGTCTCTAATACAGGCAGAGCTCCTTGTCTGCATTCCCATCCACCATGACCTTGCTGTGTGGCCCTGGGGCATGCCATATACCCTCCAGGACTTGTGAGTAATAAATCTTGTTCTTCACAGTTCCCAGATGGTTGTTGTTGAGGTGCATTCTGCCATCATAATAAAAACCACAAGGGCTGGTCCAGCTACAACACTGGCTCAGGCTGGGGAAATGTCTGTGGGGGCTTCCCCAAGTGGTAGAGCTCAGGTGAGGATCTCAGGCATTCCTAACTGATAGCATCAATATTAATAGGCTGAGACCCATATAACAAGGGTATAAAATGGTATCTTGTAACCTGGCATAAATTAGGTGCTCAATAAAGGGTAGCTGTAATTATGATCATAAGTAGTATTTTATTGCCATGATGACATTTCTCAAAAAATACAGGTTAGCCTTACAGGCCATATTTTTTAAGAATTATCAAACAATGAAGACTTAAACAGTCAGTTGAATTTCTCTTATATGTTAGTCTCCAGAATGTGCTCTTGAACATATTTCTTTTACAAAATTAATTTTGTTTTTTTATTATGAAAATGTTAGGTGTTAATTATAATAATTTATAAAATATAGAAAAAATTATACCTAGTTTTATCACCCAGAGGTAACCATATCCATACATAAATATTGTTTCAGCCTCTTTTTCTACACAAGAGTCTTTTATTTTGAACACAGTTGTGATTCATTCCTTTATTCATTAAAGAAATATTTAGAAAATGCTTTCTGCCAGAATTGTGCTATGTATACTGTGATTATATAAATAATTTTGCATCCAATTTTTCAGTTAATAGAAAGAACAAACATTTGTCAATATTATTAAAAACCCTTTGTAAATATAATTATGCTTTGTTTAACTACACCTTCTTGTTGGACACTTCAGTCTGTTTCAAAATTGTAATGCTGCAGTAACATTTTGGATGTTGAGGATGCTTTGTTTAGGAAGGAATCCTAGGTGTGGATTTACTGGGAGGAAAGCTATGAACAGTTTGAGACTTTTGATACATTTGCCAACCTGCTTTCCAAAATCGGGTCCAGATGAATCAAATGGAGAGTCCACTGACATACAGAAATATAGAAAAAATATGGAAACATATAGAAAACACATTTTCTATATAGAACATACAGAAAAATGCACTAACCATCCCCCCCCCCCCCGCCAGTATATCTCAATTTTAAGGCGCCAGTGACAAAACAGTGAGGAGCTGGCATTCAAGTCAACTTTGTTTCTCAAATACTTGAAATTCATTTAGAATTGCCAGCTTGTTGGGAGGTTGTTACCATGCTTAGAAAGAGCAAGAAGAGTCTGGCTGAGATGCCTTGTTCCTAATCCAGTGTCTCCTAACAGCACAGAGCCTTGGGAATTTAAACAAGATGTCTCTTTGGTATGCCCAGAAGTGCCTAAAACCATGACAAAGCCAGGACAAATATAGCTGACCCTATGCACACAGGAGTTTCATCTAACAAGTAAAACCAAACTTTCTTTAAAGGTTTAGAGTTTCTTTCATGTTAAATATACTTATTTATTTTTAGATAGGAGGAGCTCTGGGCCAAAGCAAACCGTTTAATAACATCTTGTATTGTCTTGTCTTGGAGGAAATTAGCCAGGAATTTGATTCATTTTTGGTCATGACATTCCAGGAAGCCTTTAAGCTGACGGTAGGAAACTAATACTTTCTGAAAGTAATTTTGGCCAAAAGAGACATAGACTTCTGAGGTAGAAGATATAGACATCGCATGCATGTTTCAATTCAATTACATTTTCTTTCCTTTCTCTCCCCGACCCTGTCTCTTCTGTCTGATGTATGATATACACATTTAGGAAATTTAGGTGACTTCAATAATATTTCAAGATTTTCCTTATAGACTAGTAACTGAATATAAAGTTCAGAAATCCGGTTGTGAGTAAAAAGTTACACTATTTACCTGTTTGGCTTTTGAAGTCCTTTCCAGAGGCATTCACCTAAAGGCTGAGTGTTTAGCCAACTCTTAAAATGCAAAGATGTGTCACTCCTTAACTGGTTACAAGTATTATACACACGAGGTCATGATTTCAATCGCCATATGACACTGTTAGATGTATTCTGTTTCATCATCAGACTACCCCATCCTCCACTGAACTGGCATGTGGTGTTTAAGGAGAGTGAAAGCAGGTAGACCCAGGGAAGGAAGAAGCATGGAGGCAGAAGCTTCTTCTACTGATCCACTAGCATGTGCAATTTTTTCACAAGGAAGTCTAGATAAAAGAGTAATGGTAGATCATTCACCACAAATTCATCACCAGCATGGAAAGGAACTGCATTAATGGTGGTGGTGTAGTACATTCATGTGTATGAAGGATAGTTCATCTCAAAGTATAATATATAAAATCACTATTTACAAATAAAGACACATTATCATTAACCACAATCAGCTTAGGTCCCTTATTTTCTTATCTAGTTTATTTACTTATTCATTCAATAAATATTTATGAAGGGCCCATCATGTGCCAAAGTTCGTATGTGAAAGGTTAATTCTTTTTATCTAGAGAGGATGTCATATGACACAACCTTTAGCAAATCATAAAACCAACCTAAACCCTTGTAAATTATCTGAACTAGGAGTGACTTGGGTATGCCAATATATCAAGAGCAACTACATCGGTATAGTAGCAATCTATACAAGGTAACTGACTTCCTGGGAATAGATAAGGCCAACTAAAATCAGAAAGAGTGAAAAGGAAAAAGGGCTGGGTATGGGAACATAGAGAAACTAGCATTCCAGGGACTCTGGAGCAGAAGCCATTAAAGATGGTTTAGAAAGATGATGGAAAGGGGACCACATTTTCTCTTCAAGTCAAACCAAGATTTTGCCATCTTAGAAATGTGGAGGAGCTTCTGGAAAAGGGCAGCTTGACCAAATCAGAGATTCAATTTTCCCTGGGGACTCTGTGTCTAGAAACTAGTCCTCTCTTCTGCTGTCTTAGGGAGACTTTTCTCCTCCTATAAAACTTTAGTTCAGATGTGGACATCTGAGACATTTGTTCCCATAGCATGGCTGAGACAAGGCTACTATATTTTCACATGATGTTTCTAATTCCAAAGGCAGGTTCTCTCAACCTCTCCCTCCATCTACAGTAATAAACATGGTGGGTGATGTTAACTAGGGCCATCTGGGTAAAATGCAATCATAAGTGCAGAGAATAAAATAAATGGTAAAACCAGTGTGCCATGTTAAACTCCATTACTTTCACAAGGAAAAAAAATTTCTTCTGAAAAATAAATTGTTTATTTTTTCTATTATGAGAGTAGAACACTTTCATTATAACAAAGTTCAGGCAAACTTCAAGATTTCAGCGACAAAGATGACATTCCAAACACACACGCACTTGGCCCTTTTCCTCTTCCAAGTTCTCAATGAAACGATGAAACATTCCAGTTTCTCCAGAAACTTTAATCTCTATCTACTAGCTGCTCTGGGTTAGTTATGCTTCTGTGATTCATTACTCTGCTCATCAAAAAATTCCTTTGACCTGTCATACCTTTTAAGTTACATCTGCATTTCTTACCTTTCCTACGTAAGTTTCCTATAAACATTCCCACTGTCTCTACTTATTCAACTCCTATTTACTTTTTCCTCCTTTTTTAAAAAAAAATTTTTTTGGAAGAGAGAGGTAGTTAGGTTTATTTATTTATTTATTTACTTACTTATTTTTAATGGTGATACTGGGGATTAAACCCAGGAACTCAAGCATGCTAGACACACACTCTACCACTGAGCTATATCCCCTCAACAACTCATTTTAAAAGCCAATCTTATTTGGCTTCAATCACCATTATTCTACTGCCATTGAGCTTATAAAGTTAGAAATAATTGATTCTTTTCAGTCCCCTCCCCCCTTCTCCCATCTCTTTGTGATATTTTTCAATGTTGACCAAGTCCTCACTCTCCTTTTTTAAATAACTTCCTTATAAAATTTTAACATTTTTTTATTGAGTTATAGTCATTTTACAATGTTGTGTCAAATTCCAGTGTAGAACACAATTTTTCAGTTATACATGAACATACATATATTCAACTCTTATAAAATTCTTTTCAATTCTACTTTGTCTGAAGTTAAAATTTTCATGATTCTAACTTTCTTCAGGTCTGGTTAATTTATTGCAGACTCTGAAGACCCTTTTGTGGGTTTATTTGTTCAAGATGCACATTACATTGGATTGTGCCTGTTTATTTTTAAAGGTAAAGAAACAAATTACTGTGGCGAAATCTGGTTGGCAGCCCAGGTACACAGCCATTGAACTAAAGAGCTGGTGTCTGGAACTCTTTCTGTGCAGAGCTGGAAAGCACTAAATCACCCCAGCGATTTGTGCTATCTGGCAGACATAATCTGATTTATGTCACATACATTTGCATAAATTAGTCTCACTTTCCTTCATCCTGCTTAACTCTCTCAAAAGGAAGACCTCCCAGCCTTACGGAAGATGGGAGCCAGAAGGCTGAGCTGTGGTGACCATCTGACATTGGGGAGTGTTGGCCTGTAATTAACCATTGTAATGACTGCAGGGGGATGTACTGAATTCCTGACACAGAGAAGGCTAGACCCTTGTTTGCTCCACAGAGAGAAAATATTTTGAGATTCTTCCTCGTTTTTGCAGGGATAACACATATTTGGGGATGTGAAAGCTTAATCAATTGTAGACCTCTGCTTTCTGATTTGGAAAGGGCATTATATATAATGTTGTTTTTTTGTTTGCTTTCTGCTTCTGTTTTTAACTACAGTTTATAGTCAAATAGAAACAAAAGCATATGCTCCCTTAAATGACTTCAGGTGATGCTTTCTCAAAACACTGCTGGTGAAGCTTGAGGACACCATTAGAAACGTGGCTCATCAAATGCTAGCACAAGGAATAGGGGACTGAACCCCTGCAAGGCATGTTTCCTTGGTGGACCCAAATACTTGTTTCTATCCATTTTTGAGTTTTGAAATGAGACAATCTTTCCAGGCCCTTCTGTAGTTTTTGCAAATTCCCAAACCAACTCAAGTTGTAGTGTTTTCCTTTTGACAGTGAAAGACAAAGGATGTGCTGAAGAACTTGTACTGAGAGAAGGGTTTAAGCTGTAGAGGATTCAATAGGATTAGAACTGCTCTCTCTTATTTACCGCCTCCTCTGTCTCTTTTGGTTGGTTTTGTTATAAGGAATAGTTGGTGATAAAATTACTTATGACCGTGCAACAAACCACACAAAATCTCACTGACCTTGAACAAGAAGCATTCATCATAGCTCTTGACTGTATGGGTCAATTGGGCAATTCTGTTGATTTGCACTGGGCTCATGCCTAATCTGTGGTCAGTTGGTAGGGTAGCTGGGTGGCTGAGGGCTGGATTAGCTAGGATGACTTCAGTGGCATGTGTGGTTGTTGGATGGCTGCTGAGCTGGGGCAACAAGGTGATGGGACCACTCGATTCTCATGATCAGGCAAGCTAGGCCAGGCTTGTTGTCACTGTAGCTGGACAGGACTTCAAGAATGAGAGGAAAAATGAGGCTCAGAACTGGCCCAACACCATTTTCACCTCATTCTATTGATCAAAACCAATCACCAGGCTTCTTGATGGAAGAAGCCACCAAGTCACATTGCAGTGGATACAGGGAGGGGCGAAGAAATTAAGGAAAATTTTGCAATCCATGCACTACAGGGATATTTCTTATAGCTTGTTATTTTAAAAAATTTTGCAAACAAACTTACCCAAGTCCTTACACCAAAGGATATGCTGAGATAAAAGAGATGAAGCATCTGGTGACTACAAGAATCTGGTAACACATAACTAAGACAAAATCTTCAATGTTTCAGAATACTGAACAAATCTGCCTTTTTCCTCCTGCCTCCTCTTCGGGACTGTGAGCCCCTTCCAAGGGCATAGATTGCATCTCATTCATTGTTCTCCCTTCAGAACCCTGCACAGTGCTCCAACCTTGGTATTTTTACTTATTAAAGAAATGAATGAATATAGGTAACATGTGGCCCAGCAAATACAGATTCTGGTCCTGATTCAATTTGAATGGGCTCCCCGACCTCGGGCAAGTCCTGTCACCTTTCCAGGCTCCGGTTTCCCCACTGATATGACTAAGTAAGAGGAGAGATGCTTCCAGCTCTGAAATCCCGTGACCAGGATCTGACCAGCTTTTCAGCCTCAGGAACGGAAGAGACAAGGAAGAGTCCCTCTCCTGCTATTGAGTAGAGCCTCCCTTTACCTGGGCCACCACTGAGAGCTCAGCCTGTTCAAAGCCTGATTATTTTCACCTGGGAATGGAACGTGTGGCATCAGTGCTTTTTGGCTTTGCAGTGGGATGAAAATCCCTCTGTGTAAGGGGCATTTCCCTGGGTTACAGAGACGACAGAGCAGTTTCACACGGTTAACTTCCATTTGCATAAAATGTCCCTGTAATGCCGGGCACTGTGCCTTTTCTGCAGAGAAAAAAACTGGCATTAACAAAAGGCCTTACAATGCTGGGAAAATGGATGTTAACATTTCTGCCTGACTGATAATCTCTGATGTTACCCTTGGGAAGCCCCAGCTTTCAGAATGATTTATGTGTTAGGGTTTCGAGGTTTTTTACTCCTCTAATGGGCAGTGGAGGGAGGCTCAGTGCTGGAAGCAAATTTAGGAAAGGTTTATATGTTTTCTGGGGATTTTATTTTTGATTTCCGAAGTGAAATTTTCATTTCAAACAAAGAAGGAATAAAAAGGGATAGAGAATCAGTGGGCTGGTTTTGTTTGGTTTTTCTTTACATGACCTTTTTATTCCCAGTGCCAAACTCTGAAATTGAATGTGTGGCCGACAGGGGTGAACTTTTTCTGACTTTTCCTGGGATATCTTGGGTTTTATATGTCTTTGGTGTACATAAACCTTATAGAGACATTATAAGGGAACTCATGGGATGAGATTATGCCAAGGGGCCAGAGCAAAATCCATTTTGTAGCACACAGCAGGCATTGTGTGTGGGAGAGATGCCAAAAGGCCAGAACCCCAGGGCTCTTTTCCAAGGGAGGACACAGGGGACTGTCTATGTTTGTCAACTGCTTTCCTTTTGCTCTCTCATTTGACAATCATCTAACTTTGGTTTAAGGCCCTGTGTGCTTCTCTATAATGCCTACGTGTAGAACAGCTTTCTTTCCACTTGCTTCTCAAAATCCCCGATTATTTTGAGAAAAATATCAAACTTAGCTCATGGAATTTGAACCTGGGGTTCAAATCAATACTTTTTAGCAACAGTGTCAACTTGGAGTCTCTCCTGGGTTCCTGGTATTGTACGGAGTCCTAGGTGTGCAGAAGAAGGTCTACGTACTACTCAACAGATATGTATTTATGGTCAGCATTGAAATAGGTGTTCCAGGGTAGAACACATGGTTTCTTCCCTCACTGGATTAACAATGTAAGAGACATAAGAAATATTAACAATATTACATATATCAATCACAAGGCTGCTTTTGATTAAGTACCAAGGGAGTGGAAGAAGTAGTGATATATGGCAAGTGTGACGTCTAAGAAAAATTGAATCAAGGGGAATAGAAACTTCATGGTTATGTCAGTAGAGAAGCCTTACGTCTATAACCTCAAAAATACGATGTTACCTGGTTGACAGCTCAGAGTTTGAACTTTGGTAACTCCACTGATAAGACTCCCTGACCTTGAACTTGTCCCACACGTGAAAGGTTTTCACACCAGTAGGAAAGGAAAATGACTAAGATGACCTCCATCAGAGGGATGAAGTATATAATTCATCAATTAAAGGAAAATTCTTCCGGGAGCCTTACACACTCCTTGTGATAGCAGTTGCTGCAGCCTCCCTTCTGATTTACCATGGAAAGGTATCTGGGGACAAGGCCCTGGTATAGAACATACGATTAGAATCTCTCTTGCAAGAAGTGTAATTACAGGGGGCTTTAAATTGACAGTGGCTGACAAGATTTCCACCAGCACATTAGAAAATCAATGGCAAGCACACTTTTCAACATGAGGCAGTTGTGATGGCTGCCCCTTAATCGACAGCCAGCGAGAAACGTGTAACTACTTGCGGTTTACTTAATATTGGCTTCTACATTTCTTTACAGGATAACAACACGGTATCTAACCTCCCTCTGCCTTCCCTCTGCCAACTCTCTGCAGAGGAGATTAAATTTAATTTTATTCATTATCACTCCATCTTGACAGGGAAATCAAATGTATTACTTTGAGGTCTAAAAAAAAGTCTTGATTCAAGAGTAGATAAATGAAAGAAGGCATAAAATATGGTTCATAAAATCGTTCCCCTGGAATAGTTGTCTCTCTGCTAATTAGAGAGGGGTGTGCTTTTAAACTTTCTTCCCACATACTTTAAAAAATTAATAGCAGGGTTCAGTCACATGTGTGTATGCACACACATGTATGAGGGGTTCCTAAATAAAAGCAAGAATTTAAAATAGGCCTTTCAATTTTTTTACAAGTATTTTCTAGTCACCTAGTTGGTTCCTACAAGGAAAACTCATGACAATAATTTGCTTTCTGTTTGAATTCTATGAAATTGCCACTTTGTGGGGCAAAAACTACTGAATATTGGCAACTTCATGAGGGTCAACTCAATAAACCAGGTAAAAGCCTGGTGATTGCTTGTACTATATGACTTCAGGAGCTCTACAAAGGACCTATAACCTTAAAATTAGCTTTCTGTTTCTGAGTACTTAAATTAATAATTATATAATAATAAATAGTAAATATATGTAAACTTATGCACATCCTAATTTGAAATAAGGTACAACTGAGCAACACTAGAGTCTTTCCTTGGAGCTAAGAGGCCGGCAAGCAGCAGGACCCAGGTGCCTAAAAGGGGCACAGGGAATGTGGGGGCTGTCCTTTGCAGGATCTCTGTAACAGCTTTGCCAACCATCTGGTGCTTTTCTGAAAGGTCATCTTTCTAGTTGTAGTCAGTGTATTGGCTGAGGAAGGGTTTTCTCAGATCCATGAAAATCCAACGGATCCTCATGGATCTCTGCTGTGGGGAGGTTGAATTGTTCCTCATCCAAACTCATGGCCACTAAGACATGACTGGTTCTGTGTGGCCTTTGGGGTGAGTTTTAGATATTGAACATACAAAAGGAAAGTGGCCAGGCCATATATAAAATTAGGCTCTGACGCACCACCTGCAGAACTGCCCAGGAAACCACCTCCTTATCTACTATAATGAGCTCAGGAAGCCAGCCTTCCATAAGTGGGGCTTACAGGTCAGACTTTTATCTCTAGGAACAAACCAGGAAGCCTAACAATAACTTCCATAATAATCAGCCCCAAATGGCCAGACCTTGAATGATAACTGACAGCTTCCCTACTTGTCTCTGCTTTCAACTTAGAACCAATCAGAAAAAGCCAAATATACACCGTTAACCAATTACACAGGATGCCGTCCTTCTAATCAGCCCGCCTACAGCTTCCTCATGCCAGCAGCCTCCAGGCAGGGCGTATGTGAAGCCTTCCTTTTATTCTGTTATAAAACTTCCCCATTCTTCTGCCTGCCTTACGCCTCTGCCAAAACACAAATAATGGTAGCAGACTCCTTCGCTGTAGCAAGCAAGCTCTGCTAAACAGACTTTGCTTTTCTCATTTGAGTGCATTTCATCCATTTCCACAAGGTACTGCACCCACCACCCGTGGTTCTGAACACTTGCCCTATGTCTTAAAAGGTACTGTCTTCATCAACTACTCTGTCCTGGTGTCAGACCTCTGCCAGTCCTCTCGTGCTGGAGGTTCTGGTTCCCCTTTGGGCCACCTTCTACCATGACGGGAGGCAGGAGCACTGCCTCAAAACTATTTATCTAGCTTCCTTCCACTGCCTTCTCTTGACCATCACTCCTGTGCCTGGTCTATTCTGGTTGGCTGGGCATGCACTCAGTCCTCCTTGAATAATTTAAATTTCACCACTATCCCATCTCCCCATCATAAGCTGCCTAGTGGGGAAGATAAGACACACAGAGTGCAAATGATAAAGCACACCAGTATGTCTAAAGTTAATTATCCCCTCTGCAAGCAGAGCTCCCTTTCTAGCTCCAAAGCTTCCCATGAATTGAGTCTTACTTTTCCCGTGTGGACACACAGCATTGCATGTAAGGTACACCTCCTGGCTCTGCCATAGACAAGCAGGGTAACCTTGACTCAGTTATTGGCATGCCTCAAATCTCATATCCTGATCTGTAAAGCATAGCCAATGACTTATGCATAGAGTGGTGTGGAGACTGAGTAAGGTTATGTGAAAGATACTCAGCAGAGTGCCTGATAAATACAGAATAGCTATTTTTGGTATTTTTAAAAGTAAATACTTCCAGATTTTTTAATGTTAACAGAGTCCTGTAAAACTCTGGTGTAGGGTACATGAAAATAACATCAACTTTATTCATTTGGGTTTAACAGCAAGAGATGGGTTGTATTTCTCAAGGTTCATGGTTGCAACTCTGGTCCACATAAGCAGAAAGGGAAATGACTATATGCATTCTCAGTGGGAGTGATCTTACCCAGGAAACAGGTGAATATTGTTTTTGGCAGAGCAAACAAAACCTTAGATAATACAATGGTCTGCAGCCCTCCAAAAGGCCATTGTATATACAGTTATACTTAATACTATCTGTGGTTGTAAAATTTATGGCCAAAGGGGTGTGGGTGGGGGCAGGGAGATGATCAGGAAACAAAAGTCTAAAAACATACCATAGATGTGAAGTGGGGGGTAAGGAGGGTGAAGGGTTTATAAGAAGGAAGCAGGCAACTCTTAGAATCTATGTGTCTACACAAAGGCCAGATCCCCAGGTCAGATAAGAGGACAGCTGGCAGCCAAAAGCTCAGCAAAGGCCAAACCACAGAAATAGATTCGTTAAGACATACCGTCATTGCCACTGGTCACTGGATGGCCCAAAACTGGGCCAGGAAACAAATTCCTATTGTTTTGTTTCACTCACTCTAACCTCAGAATCCCAGGACCTCTGGTCCTCCCAAGGCTCATTCATCAGTAGATTCCCACAGATATTCAGATGGCAGGCAGGCAAAAATGCCCACATGTAGGGCGCTGTCAATGCTGTGATGTCAGGCTATGCTTGAGCCCCAGGACAGCACCAGCCTTTGAAGCTACTTGCTTAATGTTGTATGCTCTTTGATTTGGGTTCCCATCAGTCCTAGCTCACTGTTGTTCTGGCTAGTGTTTGCCATTAGGCAAGTGTATTTTTTATCTTCTGATCTTTGACTTCTCCTCCTGAGGCAAGTGGAGATGCCACTCATTCCTTTCATGCTTTCTCTTTCCCTCCAGGGGGATGGGTCCTGGAATCCTAAGCCCTTTCTAACTTCTGACCAGTACGTGTGATTTTCTTGATTCATTCATTTTACTCAACTTTCTTATTATTCTCAGGGCCTCCCTTCATCAGCTGTGCCCTGGTTCCCTAGGTGGGAAGACTATGAGTTTTTAAACTCACATTGAGGCGGGGTTGAGGAGTTTGGGGCAGGGGAAAACAGAGGTCAGCTGGATAGCTCTGGCAAAGCTCTCCTGGCAATCATCAAGACTGCCTAGTGAACTTCTTGGAGAGAGCACATCTTTACTTGCATAATTAGGGCAATCATGTATTTTGTGCAATGCTTTACTGTTTAGAATTTCACACACATTCTCTTACATGACAGAACAACATTGTGATGAGATCCTTCTTACGACACCTATTTTCTAACAGAGTATGCATATATAGCAAGTATATACTATCACAATCTAAATATTCAAAAGGAGAGAGCTAGGAAAAAACCAATCTTATTGCACATTCTGTGGCTATCAAGATCCTCTCTGATTTCAGCCCCACAGATAATTGGGTATCTCTATAAGTTGATGTTCTATGGCTGCTGGGATACTCTAGACATTTCTCCCCTCTGTTCTTGGCTAGCTGGCTTCAACCCAGTTTACTTATGTTCATAAAATCTTGAAACAGAAATGCCTGTGACCCCTCAGTCACATCAATCTCTGCTCTTTCTGTGTGTTACCACTGAGCTGTCTGCAGTCTCACTTGCTTAGTATATGCCTGGTACTGGGCTAAGTGGCTTTACATGGAAGATTTCATTGAGCCTGCACAACTCTCTGACCTAGGTACCACTGTCATCCCGATTTTACAGATGTGGAAACTGAGGATGTTAGTAACTTAAGATCATACAGCTAAGACAGTAGCAGAGCTGGGATTCAAATATCCATCTGCAAACAGGAAAGCTAAGAGAGTAAATCTTAAGAGTTCTTTTCAGAAGGAAAAAAATTTTCCCCTTTTTTCTTTTCTTCTTTCTTTCTTTCTTTTTTTTTTTTTTTTTTTTGTATCTACTCGAGAAGATGGATGTTAGCTAAACCTATTGTGGTCATCATTTCACAATATATGTAAGTCAAACCATCATGTTGTATACCTTAAACATATACAGTAATATATGTCAATTATTTCTCAATAAAACCATGGAAAAACTCCCACATATATCCATCTGTCTGACTTCTGTGCCTGAGTTCTTCATCTCTACGTGCTATTGCCGTTTTGTCCATAATTTGGCTTCTCCCATGGCCTCTAGACTCTTGAGGACAAGTGCCCTGACTTCCATATTTTGCACCTAAGACTGGTGTCTGGAATATAAAAGGCCCTCAATGATTATTTGTTGAGTGGATGGATGGATGAATGAATGAGTATGCTCTGGGACATTTCTGAAAAAGTAATTTTCAGGTATCAAGTGAATATCATTGCTTGAGATGTTCAACAGGCTGAACAATACACTACCTCACAACTGTGAACTCTCCTCCAGTTTCCTGAGAGATGAGGCTGTTTTCTGCCGCCTGGGTGTGGTTGCTTCCCAACCAATGTGTTGTTTTTCTTCCTGTTGAGTGGGGACAAACATACTAGTCACCTATTTCACAAGGACATTAGGAGAAAACTTAGGGGATCCTAGGAATAAAAAGTATATATCATATGGGTTAACTTGTAGAAACGCTTTCTTTTTTTTTTTAAGCAATCATAATTATAGTATCAGGGAATCATTAGATACTAGCAAACTTGGATGGTTAAAAGTAAAATAAAAAAAAAGATGGATGGAAAACTGTGATGAATATCATGTCTTATATTTCTTTAAACTCTTCCTCATCTCAGTTTTGCTTTTAAAATAACATGGTTTCAGTAGTTTTAGTTTGCTTGAATGAGTCAACTTCAGATAGGAAAAAAAGGCTTTTCTCTTTCTAATGGTTCATCTATTTGAAATCCCTATCTCACCGTGCTGTCAGCTCCCTGGGTATCTGTAAGGGTTGTGATTATTTAATTACCTGGATGATTAGTTGGATTTTTGTCTTAACATGCTTGCACTTTATTGAAGAAGAAAAATCATTTGTTTCTTCCAAAACGATTCAAACAACAAGCTCATAGATATGAAACGAAAGGTAAAACCCTGAATGAGCTTATGATATAATTCTAACTCAGAGAAGCCAAGGAAAAACTTAATTCTCTAGCTTTCCTATAGATTTTCCTCCACTAGTGTCCCCTTAAAATGATCTCTCTGTCTCCAGAGAAGGTAAATTCTATTTGCAAACAGGCTTCTGAGGGAATTATTTCCAGCCAACTTTCAGGTTAATATTGAAGACAAAGGAAAGTCCTGGCAGCACAGCTTGGAGCCAGATTGATGGGGTCCCTTTCCGCCTTCTAGATCCTCCAGTGACTGGTTCTCAGCTCCATACTTGAATAACCTGGGTATCTGTAAACATTCTGATTACATCTCCCTAGAGAGTCTGATTTAGTTTTACTGATGTGCAGTGCAGGAATCCAATTTTTAAAAAGATTCCCAGGTGATTATAACGTAGAGCCAAGATTGAGAGTCCCTTTACAGGCACTCCATGATAACACAGAACAATTACTAATGAAGAAACAAAGGTGTGGGAGTTGTCACTGACTTAACTATAGAAAAGCAACCTATGAAATGAGAACCAAGTGGAATCTCTGTCCCAACCCACCCCACGCTGATCATCTAGATCCCACTACTTAAAGTTTGGTCTGGGTCAGTAGCAACAGCATCACCTAGGAGTTTGCTAGAAATGCAAAATCTCAGCCCCACCCTAGACCTATTGACCTATTGAATAAGAGTCTGTACTTCATTAAGATTATTAAGATCCCCAAGTGATTCATTTGCACCTTGAAGTTCGAGAAGCCTGACCTAGATAGCCAACGGGGTGGAAAAGAATAACTCTGCGTGGGGGAAATACTTCCTATTAGCTTCATACAAAGGCCAAGCGAGGCTCTTGTTTAGCTGACAACATCTTCATAATGACTCCTGATTCCCAATACTCTCCTAGAAATTAGCCTCCTGACCCCAGGGAAGTTTCCTTGAATGGTGCTTTTCCTGCTACCCATCTTACTTTTCCTTAGAAAGGTGACTGCAAACATTTTTGCTGCTAGTGGTGGTTGGTTTGATTGGGCTCACCCATAGCATACTTTATTTCTAACTATATTCTCTCTATATATTTATATAACTATTCTCTATGTGGAGCTAGGCAATTTTAGAACAAATTGGTAGACTCAATGTAAGCAATGCTTAAGAGGCAGGACACATAGGAAATAGAAACGAATTTCAAAAGTGATGAGAGGTATCACATCTCCAGAGGAAATGGCTAATACGAAAAAGGGGTGAAATGGCAACTTTCTAAGCCTTCCTCCACTTTCAAAATTGAATGAATTTAAATTTATCAAATTAATCAAAAATCTAAGCCAGACTCTAATTAATTAAATCACCCAACTATGTTTTAGAAGGCCACAAGTAAAAACAAATACATAAACAAAAACCTTTGTTTTCCAAGTATCTTGGCAGTCTTGGTTATGTTCCTGTGTACCTTGAACTCCCCACCTGTTATTGCCCGTTTCTGAAGGCAATCAAGACTTGTCCCACTTTCCTAAACTAGGCAATATCTGTCTTTTCATAGCACTGGGTACTCTTGACATAATGCTAATTAATATTAATCCAGAAGTTCTGGCTTCAATAATGATAATGGGTCTTATTTCATAATTAAACTTAGGATGCTATTTGGACAAGTAATTCTTTTCAAGTATGAAATAGCAACTATTTAAAAACACTAATTTTTACACAGTTGGTCTTAATTTCCCCAGGATGTGGTACATATACTGGAGGGCTTTGGATCAATCCTTACTTTTGAGAAGATACATTCGAATTAGATTTCTAGAGACTGATTTTTTCCCCTCAACTCATAGGTTAGTTGACAAGGAAACAGTTAAATCAATTATAGTTTAACACTAAATTACCTTCATTATATTAAGGAAACACAGTGACAGCATCAGCTTATATAGATAAAAAGAGAGGATGTATTGTGGCTAAATTCTGGTGGACACTGTCCAGCCACATCACTGAGTCAAAGAAGTACATCACGTATCTGACTGATGAACACAAATGTGGAAAGGAGTCTGAGCTTCTTGGGAATGTGATAATCAGGACCAAGCCACATGAGTAAGTGCTAAACTTGGCTTCCCACCCGAGAATAACAGCATTGTGATGATGAAGGCTGATGAAATAATTTAACATAAGAGAAGCATATATCATTCAGATATTTTCATAGCAATCCCAGGATTTCTGCCCTGACAGCAATATGGTGATGTTAGGGTGATTTTCCCCCATGCATATAAACAAATTAGCTTTTGTAAATAACTTTTGGAAATTTTGAATTTCCTTAGGAAATCACTAGAAACCTCATTTCCTCTAAAAAGTAAGTCCAGGACTCAGATTTTATATCAAAATTTATTTTTAAACCTTAGGGATTGACATTATTATCTAAAATTGTCAAGGAATGAGATTAAATATGATACTATTAAAGATAAGTAACCACTGAACACATTTCATTCATGGACTTGGGATCACAAGTAAGGCGGAACAGGAGGATATTCATTTTCCACCTTGTTCTGTTTTCTGTTTTTGACAGTATTCAATTAGCTGAACAGTTCTATAAGTAGAGGAAAGTGGCACCATTTTAGGAAACATAATAGAAATGAACATGGGAACAATAGGGGACAGATGCCAGATGGGGACGCAGAGGCAGTTCTATGTGTCTTCCAGCAACTATTCATCAAGGCCGGGGATCCCAAGGACACATCTAACAGTCATAGCCACATGGTTCAGGGCCAATGAGGAGATGTCCTGGAGAAATAACTGTCTACAAGAAACGACCAACATCTAAGTATAAATTAAATATAACCCCAACCAGAGTGCTCTGTCATTAATCATTGTGCAACATCACATTCATGACCTCCGGGCCACGTTAAACTCCAGGAAGCATTCCTGGCTCCATTCTAAAGGCCTTTGTCTGGGCCAGGAGATTGTGGGAAATAATCAGATTCTGCCCAGAGCACAGGGGCAGGTCTGGTGTCCTCCCCCTGCTCCCTGTGGTCCCTTCAAACCCCAGGAAGTGAGACATTTCCATAAGCTCAGGATCTGAAGATGCCAAAGTCACTGGACTGGTTTGTCATGCCATGTCCGTGCTCTCCATTTACAAGGAGCTCACAAACACTGCAGGGAGAATTTCCTGTGGAAATGAGACTCAGGCATGCTGCTTGAAGAACCAGAGTCCCAAAAATAACATGTAGAAATCATAACATTGGCTGCTTCTGGGATAGTATTCTACCTACAGCTTTAGCATACAAAGAGTGTTGGCAGATCTTTATTGGAGATCTTCAAGAATCCATAACAACACCTTGTAGTGAGATCATAATGTTCACATCAGGGACAAAATGGTGCCAAAGTCTCAGCCCAGTTTTCCATCTCAAGCACACTGAGTGATTTCATGTTCTCTCTTTGTTTCAGTTAAACAGAAAGACTTACAGATGCAGAGAACAAACCAATGGTTGGTGGGGGGTGCAAAATAGGTGGAGGGGATTAAGAGGTACAAGCTACTAGGTATAAAATAAACAGGTTACAAGGATTTAATGTATACCCCAGGGAATATAATCAATATTTTATAATAACTTTGTATGGAGTATAATCTATAAAAATACTGAACAGTACTATGTTGTACACCTGAAACTAATATAATATTGTAAGTCAACTACACTTCAATTAAAAAAACAAATAAACTAAGGTTATTCCCTAGTTAGAGTTGCTGCCCTTGGCTCCTACTTAACCATGCTTCTAGCTCTGGTTTTCACATGATGATGTCATCCAACAATATAAAATGGAATCAGCCATGATTTGGATTCAAGACCAGAATTCTGGTTCTCACCTAAACCTATTATTTTTGTGTGCTCTGTTCTCTTAGCCTGGTTTTGATGTTTGGCTGCTGCCACACCTGGTAATAACCCAAGGCAGATTTTCACTGAGTTTCACTCTATAGCTGGTGTAAACTGTGGTTAAATATACATACCATAAATTTTACCATTTTAACTATTTTTAGCTCCCCAGTTCTATGGCATTAAGCACATTCACATTTTCATGCAACCATCTCCAACATTCATCTCAAGAACTTTTTCATCTTCCCAAAGTGAAACCCTGTATCCATTAAACACTAACTTTCCATTACCCCCATTATGTAACTCTCACATCTTATATAAAAATTAACATAAACTGGATCATAGATTCAAATGTAGAACATAAAACTGTAAAACTTTTAAAAGAAAATATAGGAGAAAATCATCAGAACCTAAAGCGAAGAGTTCTTAGACATGACATTAAAAGCAAGATCCATAAAAGAAAAAAAATGATAAATTGATATTTATCATGATTTAAAAAGTTTGCTCAGTGAAAGACTCTATTAAGAGGATGAAAATACAAGCTACAAACTGGGTGAAAATATGTGCAGATCATAAAGGCTATATAAATGGCAAATAAGCACATGAAAAGCTGTTCAAGATCACTAGCCACTCAGTGTATCAGATCACTATCCATCTAACAGAACAGCTAAAAGGAAAAATAGTGATAATATCAAATGCTGGTGAGGATATGAAGAAACTGAATTTCTCATACATTGTTAGTGGGAATGTAAAATGGTGCAGCCACTTTGGAAATCAGTTTGGCTGTTTCCTTAAAAACTAAATATACCACTTACCATTCAACCCAGCAATCACACTCTGGGCATTTATCCAGGAGACACAAATACGTGTGTCCACACAAAAATCGGTACATGTATGTTGATAGTAGCTTTATCTGTATGGCTGAAAGCTAGAAACAACCAAAATGTCCTTTAATCATTAAATAGTTAAACTGCCGTACATCTATACCACGAAGTATTATTTAGGGTGAACTACTGATGCATGTAACAACTTGGATGGATTTCAAGGACATTATGCTGAGTAAAAAAAATTTAATTTCAAAAGGTCACATACTGTATAACTTTATTTATATAGCATTTTCAACATGAAAAATATATAAAGATGGAGAACAAATTAGTGGTTGCCAAGGGCTGGGGTGGGGTGGGGGAGGTGAAGGGTGTGATTTTTAAAAGGGTAGCAGGAGATCTTTGTGGTAATGCAATAGTTCTGTATCTTGATTGTGATGGGGGTTACAAGAATGCACACTTGTGATAAAGACTGGCACAGAACTCACATAGCACATTGTAGCAATGTCAGTTTCCTATTTTGATATTGCACTGTAGATACTGCATTGTATTGTACTGTATAAGATGCAACTATCCGGAGAAGCCACATGAAGAGGACAGGGGATATCTCTGTACTATATTTGGAACTGTCTATGAGATAGTATTTTCAACATACTAATATCTCACAAGGGACTGGAATCAAAAATACTCAACAGACTTCTACATATCTATAATAAAGACAAACAATCCAATCTAAAAAAGGGGTAAAAACTTATAAACATGTACTTTATAAAAGAAGATATGTGAATGATCAGTAAGTACATAAAAAGGTACTTAATATCATTAGTCATTAGGGAAATGCAAGTTAAAGCTATAATGAGATGCTACTTCACACACACTTGAATGGCTAAAATTTAACATTGATAACACCAAATATTGGCTAAGAAGTGGAGCAACTATAACTCATATATTGCTGGTAAGTGTGTAAAACGAGACATTCACTTTGGAAAACTGTTTGCCAGCTTCTTTAAAGAAATTAAACCTACACCTGCCCTATGATCCAGTAATTCCACTCTTACGTATTGAAAATGAATAAAGAAAACCTCAACTAAAATTAGAGTCAGGAATCGCCTGTAGAGGGAGCTCTCATGCATTATCACTCGCCATTATTTACATGCACTGACATTTACTTGCAGGCCGCACTGGAAGAAGTGTAATTGCACTCCCAAATAGGAAACGCAACTGCTTCACCAAGGGGAAGGAAGAATTTCTCCTTGCTCAGCAACAGCCCAGCCAATGAGAAATGTCACAGCTCAGTCAGTGAGAAGCCATCACCACCATGAACTCCTATTTTCCTCCAATGAATTTTCATTTATAGCAGCCCCTTCCAAGTCCCCTCTCCTTCCCATAAAAACAGGTTCCCTTACTTTGTTCTCTGGAATGCCTGTGGTTCACTAGAGATTGCATCTGAATTGCAATTCTTTCCTGTTCCCAAATAAACCCATTTTGCTGGTAAAATTAGTGGCTGTTTAATTAGTTTTAGGTTAACATTACAAATCCAGAAGAAATGTAAGATGTACCCTTAAAAAGGCTATAAAAGAATGTTTACAGCAGATTTATACATAATTTTTCCAGACTGGAAACAACCCACATGTCCATCCACAATGAAATATACTCAGCAATAAAAAGGAATAAACACACAGCAATATGGGTAAGTCTAAAACATTACGTTGGGTGAAATAAGGCAAAAACAAAAGAGTACCAACTTTAAAATTCCATTTATATGAAGATCATTTATATTCCAGGATCTGGAAAAAGTAATCTATGGTGATAGAAGTCAGAATAGTGTTTGCCTATTTATGTGTGGGGAGGTGGGGTTTGGCTGGATCAGGGTATGAGGCAACTTTCTGGGGTTATAGAAATATTCTATATTTTGATTGGAGTGTTGCTTATACAGATGGATATGGTTGTCAAAACCTTGAACTGGACCCTCTAAGAGCTGTATATTTACTGGATGCAACCTTCAACTCAAAAAAGATGTGGGATCAAGGCCCAAACCCAGGCAGTCCCAGGGAAACTGAGAGGTATAGGCACTAAGTCTGGAGACTTCTGGTAGAGACTGTCAAGGTGACAAAAGAGTCCACACTTTGTAGGAGAAGCAATGAAAAATTCAGCTGAACATTAAGCAGAAACTAGCCTCTTCCCAGATCCCCAAGGTCTAAAGAAGGACAGTAATCAGAGGGCAATTCTGAAGCAGGAGACATTCATGACATAGACCTGCACTGACTTGGGTCTTCCCAGGAGGCTATTTTCGCTGTTGTAATTGCTAAAACAAGAGGTCTCCAAATGCCTGACCATCTGCTACCCTGCTTGTCACTGGGAGCAGGAAGGAGCGCTGGGAGGACAGTATTTCTCTGTAATATTGGCACTGGGGCTGATTTTCCAGATTAGAGACTTTGAAGAGAGCTTGTCTATAATCTGAAGCATCCTGTACACCGCCCTATTCTTGGCTTGGATTCTTATTTTAAGGATTCTATTTGTAAAACTAGATTTCTGCCCATTGTAGATTTGTTTTCATAGGAGATTTGGAATCAATGACTTCTTTAACATGCTTTGATTAACTAATCTCTAGGCTGCATTTCACCTTTTTCATCAATTAGAGGATCCTTGGAGCTGAACTGAGGGAATCAGGTCTCCCAAGAGCTTCAGACCTGGTTCATAGAGGGAAAAAGTATTTGGGCAAGGACAGTTATCAGCAATCAGCAATCTACCAACTGCAAGTACTCATTCCAGCTTCCCTCCCTACAAAGGAGAGACTTTATACGTGTTTAAACACTGAATGGAATGAGAACGAAAAGCAAAGGGATCTGCTGTCTCAGAACTCTGTTCCTTTTACGAGGTCTTCCTCAGATTGCTTTCCTTGGTTGCTTTTTATAGTTTTAATACTCCAAGGTCAAGGTTGATGGCTACACCACTCTCCCAGCCTCTCAGGCTGGACACCTGGGAGTCATTCTGATTCCTCACTCCTCTTGACCTCTGCGTATGAGGATGCTGCCTCTCCTGGGCTCTCACACCCAACCTCTGTCGTGCCTAGCTACACCTCCCTTGTTTAGACCTTTATTTCTTCTTACCCAGAACATAACAGTTGACCTTAACTGGCTTCCCTGCCTCCATCCAATCTATCCTGTATATTTATGTCCAATTAGTTTACCTAATGATGGCTCAGATCACTGCATTCCCATACTCAAAAATCTTCAGCTGTTTATTGTTACCTATGGAATTAAGTACAAACTTTATCTGGAATCTCCTTTCCAGCTTCTTCTTTGATTAATCTCCCACACTTACTCAGTGGCCTGACTACTGCCATGCTTGCTGAACTCTGGGCTGTGGCTAATAATATTCCCTTTTTTAAAAAAATCTCTATTTCTGTTCACTTCGTCCTTCAGTGCTCATTCCAATGGTAACTCTTCTTTTAGTTTTTAAAAATTTTTAAATTTTATTATTATTATTTTTAATGGAGGTACTAGGGATTGAACCTAGGACCTTATATGTGTTAAGCATGTGCTCTACCACTAGAGCTATTTCCCTCACCTTCCAAAGCTAACTCTTAAGACATCCTCCCTCAGCTTCCAATTAAATGAGTTTTCTTCCTCGTGTAAGCTGCCTTTGCACATTAAAAAAAAAATCTTATGGAACTTGCTTTCTGTTTGGTATTACAGTGGAACCTATACTTGTCCTATTCCCATTATTAAACTGTACATTTCTTGAGGGACAAAGCCAAATTTTACTTATCTTTGTAAGCCTTTCTATATACTATACCTTATTTAGCTCCTAGTGGTTATTAATTAAGTACTTGTTGAATTGAAGTACTATTTAAAAACTGCATTCATACTATCTGAGGCCAGGATGAGTTACTACAGCTTAGTGTGGACTGAGATTTTAAGAAAATATCAACCGTCCTCTTTCAGATAACTGGGCTCTATTTTGTTTGTATAACACATTGAAAGTGAGGAGAAAGGCCAGAAGGTAAGATGGGTGCTCTCCCATACTCTTCAGACTATTGCACTCTTGTCATGGCCTCAGTTAAAGAGACGCTGTACTTCCCTAGGGAACAGAATATAGAAGCTAAGAGAACTGGGGACTTTAGAAGTTGGGAAGCAGAAGAGGCCAGCCAGGTGATGGCAGAAAGCTGCTGGCAGGGAACCAAGGAAAGGGCACTTCTGTCTATGTTTGAACCAGGAGTTTAATGGAAGAAAGGCTCAGTTTTATGATAGTGGGAGTAATTGAAATACTTAAGAGAAAAATCAACTTCTGTAGGCGGAGGGGTAGGGGGAGTTGAGGGGGAGTGTTACATCTCCCTCTGTTTACTTGGAGATTTCCTTTTGGAGTGCTTCTCTGATGAAGCTATGGAGTGTTTCATGATTGTTTTAAACAAGAAAGCCGGTTCCTGTCCAAGATTCTCAATAAATATTTGCTGATTGATTGCTGATAACTGCCCTTGACTATTCCAAATGGATTAGCTCTGCTCGAAGTGAAAGCCATATGGAACTTCCATCCAAGATGACTACGGCCCTCCTGCAGCCCGGAGACAGCTCTAAATCACAGTTGTTCGTTTTGTTTTGGTATACCACGGGCTTCCAACATCTTTGAAGCCCAAGCCCTGGCTTCCTTGACTGCACATTAAACACTTCATTTAAATATGAGGGACTCTAAATCTGATGAGAAAGGCTGCATTGTTTTTCATGTTTCCACAGACCTCCCAGGACACATCCTTCTTTCATCCACAATTGTCATCTAGTTTTCCCACTCTGCTTGGCTTCCTCTCCTTCCATTGTGAAGAACAGATTCTGAGATAGGAGGGCACTTAAACCAAGATGTTCACTGGAGACTCTGAGGAGCAGGGAATTTTACTGAGTCCTCAGAGGGGAACTACAGTCCAAGGGGAGAGAACAGGAGAAGAACCCAGGACAGAGAGAATACCTCTCCTCACTCCTTTTGGACGGAGCTGTAGGTTGTACCATTTTGGCTTCAGCAATAAAGTCTGGGTTTTAATGAGAACAGCGGTGCTGGGATAACTTGTTTTTAAGACAAGCCTTTTTGTGCTTCCTTGGGAAGAAGCCAGTGAGGAGGAATAACTTTCAGCTGGACTTCTCTTATTTGATTTCAGATTGTAATGCACTTTTTGAAACTAAACACAAACATAGTAAAAAGGCTAGAATATATTGATAAACATTTTTAAAATAAAAATTGAAATCCCATCATGCAGAGAGAGATACCATATTTATATTTGCTTGGGGAAAATACAGAGAAGGATACATAGTTTTCTCTGTATTTTCCCCAAGCAAATACACACACACATGTATTTTTAAAATAGATTCACATTAATTGCTCTGCCATCTGGGTTTTGTTTTGGTTTGGTTTTCTTTTCAACACTAACTAGTGTAGTTCTTCCCTGTTAATAAATATAGACACACATAAACATTTGTAATGACTTCATGTATTTGTTCTTAGGGATGTTTTATATTATGTACTTGCCATGGTTTCAGCACTGGATGTGAATGAAGTTGCTGTCATTAACATTAATTATTTTGCCTAATTTTAAGTGCAATATTTATATTAATATTTTGGACCAAGAGTTCTGACTTTTGGCCTAAAATACTTCTTACAGTAACCTGGATATCATTACATAGCACTCGGGGCCACCTTGCCACTCATGAATTTAGGTCAAGCTGGACGCTAACTCTTCTTCTCAGGTTAGAACAGTTCAGAGTACTCCCCACAACTTCTACATCTTCTTTTTGCTCTCCTCTGTTTCTGTTTCTGAGCCCATGGATTCTTCATGGTTTCACCTTGAGTCAAATTTGGACATAAAGCTGAAGATAGATCCTTTTCTCTGTTTCCCACAAGCACTATAATCCCTGTCTGTGTTTTGTGATGTTCAACTGAAGATCTGAAGTGCCACTGAGAAGAGTCCTATCATGTACCACACAGTCTTCCCACAAGCCCTTCTGCAACACCTCCCAAAGCCCACTTGCCAGAGAACCACATTCCCTGCTCACGTTGACCCTGCCTTGACTACTGACACCTTGCCCTCACCTCCCACCCTTCCTCCAGGTGGGAGCAATTCCATGTGCTCAGGCTGTCCAATGGAGACCCCAGGATTCTGGAGGACAAAAATAGCACAGACATACATATCCTTATTCATTTTGGTTGATCTGAATGGAATGGGCTACATTTTTTGATATACCATTCAAATAAACTTATTCCCTTATCACAGACTTACAGACTGCTGAAGCAAGAAACAGCTTTAAAGGATGGTGTTCAGCTCCTTCACTTTGCGGTGTGAGAAACTGGGGTCTAAAGGACCAACATTCCCAGCCACACTCATTCCTTTAGCGCCAGAGCTTTGCCCAGAATTCCAGGTTCCTGGCTTCTGATCCCACTGCTTCACATTGTTAGGGGGAAAAAAATAGGAGCACTTTTTCTATTACAGAAAGAGCGGGAAGACCCCTTCATCCTCTGCCTCTATCCTTTTGGGTCAAAAGATCCAGGACTAGAAGATGTACATGGAAGAGAGAGCTTAGGCTTTAAAAACTTAAAAAGGCAAAAGTGAAAGGAGGTGGGTTTTTAACTCCCAGAGCAAAAAGTAAACTATTAGCATTCAAACCAAGAAGTCTCACATTGCTGCTGTGACTTTTCTTCTGCTTATCTCATAAATCTGCCTAAGCTTTTGTGACCAGAAAGATGACCCCAATTTGGGGGACCTTGGCCTGGGATCCAAGGTTCCGATTTGTTCCAGGAGTTGCCCTCTGACTTTTTGTACAATCCTTGAGAACTACCTTAACCTTTTTGTGACCTGATCCTCTCTGTAAATGGAGATAATATTACTTGCCCTAATACAGTGCCTTTAAAAAAAAATCTATGAGATTTCCAGGGGGAAGTTGTGGTTTTTGTCTAGAGGGAAAAATGATACTTTGCCCCTGCAGCAACGTTCAGATAATTATCTGAGATAAACAATGCAATTAAGTTTCTTTTTGTGTGTGTTCAGTACTTCTCAGCTGAACGACATGTAACTGCCCCAAGAATGCTTCTACCTTTAACTTTGTTTCATCCTGGAACATTATAAAGTCTCACAGGAAAAACTGCCCTTGGAGAAGGAAATTTAAAATAATAAATAAATTTAACCATCTCCTTTGCAACAGTTCTGAAGTGTGCCTGGACCCTCTCTTTCCTCTGTGTGAGCATAACAGGATGAACAAGTCTTCCTGGTTAATTATACCTAGTCCTGGGAGAAAGTTAGGGCGTCATTAACTTATTCACAAGTCAATATCCAAATACCAATGACTCCCAATTCTACACCTCAGTTTTGATCTCTCCAGTGACTTTTTTGCTTGAGTACTGCCAGCTGGTCTTCATTTCAGTATTTGGCAGCCAATTCCATCTCAAAATGTCCCAAATGGGGCTCATTATTACCTTCCTTTCCCCTATACCAGGTCACCCCCTGCCCTAGTTACCTATCCAAGCCTGACATTCATTCCAGATCATTTCCTTTCTCTCATTCAGTATTTTCAATCAATCAGGAAGTCTTATCAATGTCTCTAAAGTCTGTCTCTTCTTCCCCATATGACTGTCCTAGTCAAGTCCTTCATCATCTACTATTGCTAATTATTGATCCAACAAGTATTTGTTAATGATATATTGTAGGCCAGGCAGTATTCTAGACATCTGGGATACAGTCAGCAAACAAAATACACATAGATCCCTGCCCTTGAAGAGTTTATATTCTAGTGATGGGGGAGAAAGTGGATAATAAGAACATAATAAATGGGTAAATTACATAGCAAATTTTAAAAATAATAATTACTAAAAAAAGAAAGTGTGTCCATGTAAAACTGAAGCATTATGCTGTATACCAGAAATTGATACAACATTGTAAACTGACTATACTTCAATTAAAAAAATACACACACACACACACAAAGTAGAGCAGGAATATTGGGAAGAATTTTTGGCAGGAAGGCTGCAGTGTGCCATCTTAAGTAGAGTGATTGGGGTGAGTCTTTTTGAGAAGATAACATTTGAGCCAAGATGTGAAGGCAGCAATCTCTGTATGTAGTCACCTGGGGGAAGAACTCCGGGCAGCAGATAAAGACCATAAGCTGCGAGCATGGCTGGTATGTTCAAGAAGCAGTGTGAAGATCAGCACAACTGGAGTGAAGGTAGTGAGGGGAGGGCTGTCAGAAAAGAGGTCAGAGCTCAACATACAAAGTTCAGCCTTTTCGGAGTGCGGTCAGGAGTTACTGCTAGGTTTTGAGTGGAGGAATGATAAAATTCAATATATGTTTTAAAAGGATTGCTTTAGCTGTCACCTTGAGAAGAGACTCAGGGAAACCAGGATAGAAATGGAGACCAGGTAGGAGGTTGTGGCCAGGTGAGAGATGCTGGTGACTGGGACAGGGTGGTAGCAATGGACATGGTGAGAAAAGGAAGATTCTGGAAATATTTTGAAAGTAAAGCCAATGAAATCTCTGGAAGGACTACAGGGACTACTGGGTTATGGTAAGAGAAGTATAAGAGTTGGGCACAGGGAGTTAGACCTGAGTGGTTACCTGATTTGGGGGCTCCTTGTCCAGGACCCCCTCGTCAAAATCCACACTCCTGCCTGAGTAACCTTTCTAAACTGCAAACCTGATCCTGTCACTCCTCATTGAAAACCTTCGGCAGCTCTCCTTTACCTACATCCTCTTCTACCACAGGAGGCCTTTTGTGATATGGCCCTGCCTTTATCTTCTGACATAACTTCCAGCTGCTCTACCTTACAATTTTCCCAAACCACCTACGAGCACCTGCTCTCATCATCTTAGGTCACCTGCACTCAGCATCTGGGGTCGTGATTCTGGGTCTTAGATAATGCTGTTTCATGTTTTCTGACTCTGTTTCTGAAACTCCCTTCTCCACTAATTTGCCTCATTGATGGTAACTCAATCTCCAGTCCAACTTCAGATATCCTCTCTTCCAGAAGGTGGGCTGAGTGCCCTTCTGTGTGTACCTACAGTTCCCTGTGCAAATTCCCTTGTAACCATCATCACCTCATGCTGAAGTGTGTCTACCTCTTTTGTAACTAAATATAAGCTCCTCTCTCCTCCTCCGCCGGTACTTAGCACATTACCAGGCACATAAAACAATAAGACTTCCTTATGTGTTTGCTGCTCTGATTTGAAAGCTCAAAGGCTGGGTTTGCATAAACCAAATTCTGCCCCAGTCCACAGGTCTCCTGGCCATATTGCAGGAGACAGCACTGCCTTTCATCACTGAAAACAAAAAGAAATTGAAGTGAGTGTGTCATGTATCTAATGACCTACTCCCTTTCTCTCTCTGCATCACCTCAGCCAACCTGGGCTCCAAGTAGTCCCACCAGCACCCTGGATGTTCTGTAATGAGTCATACACATTTTACAGTATTTATCTCCTGAACTTAAGAAACTAAAAGCACAAATGGCATTTTCTCTGGGCAGTTCTGGTTGGTGACTGCCCTGTGCAGGGTTAGCACATGGCAGTGAAAACTACAGCCCAAGGGAAGCAGCAAAGAGACATCTTATCGTGAGTGACAGAGGCTCAGGTTGCCTTTGGGGACAAAGTCTTAAGAGAAGCAGATGGGGCCTTTTTGTCAGCTTTCTATTCAAGGAAAATCAGGAGCGGAATAAAGAGGTTTTGGACACAAATGCTAAATGGAACAGAGCAGATGCAGGAAGCATCAAGCTGGGCCTTTCGGGTGAGGGAAAAAATGAAATGAAGACCCAAACAACGCATCCCCCCCAGAGCGGAATAAAGACGCTAGTGGTGCCTTACACTGTGTAGCTCTCACTCTGGGGGTTCTGGGATTCCAGCCAGGTGCACGGGGCCACAGCCTGGGCAGCTGAATGGTGCCAAGACCATTTGCTGACAGACAATGGTACCCCAGCCTGTTACCCAGACAGCTCGCAAAAGTGATGGGGAGAGGGGAGCCTCTGAGTGGCTACATCAGTGACAGCTTGGCAACCTCACGTTCTCTGGGAGGATGGAAGAGTTTGGGGGAGAGTAGTGGGGAGGTGTTGGCAAGGGCAGTGGGGTTGGGGCTTTAAAAAATCTCCAATGCCTCATGACTCTCTAAGTCTTTGGTAAATTACCTTTTATTAACTTCGTTAAGCCTCAGAGGCCTGGAATTGTCTCCTCAAAATTCAGCCATCTGTTCCCTTCCTGGCTGTAATTCTGACCACACACACACACACACACACACACACACACACACAAAAGAGTTTCATTTCAGCAAAAGATTACTCTTCCTTTAAAAAAACCATGGGAAGGGAAATGGAGAGAGGGAAATGAATGAGGATTGAAATTTGCAGAGGGAGTTACATTACAAGGTGGCTATTTCTGAAACAGGACCAACCCTGACAAAATGCGTTATTAATTTCTTGTGGACCAGAGTGAGGATAATCAACCCATCCAGCAGCACATTGTTGAACAATAAATAAATATGTATTAACCTATTTTTAAATGTAAGGGACTGGGCTAGATGCTGTGAAAGAAAAAAGACTTTTCAGGAAGAGTCATTGCACTCAAAAGAAGAGTAAACATTCAAATCGCCATTTTCAAGAAATATCAGCTCAAGAAATACTCCAAGACAGATATCTGTATGGCAGAGGCTAGAAGTTCTGTGCTTGTTGGGGTGAGAGTGCAAGCACTATGAGCTCAAAAGTTTCAAGGAAGGGAAAGGGAACTTAGGGAGATAAAAAAGATCCACAGAAACATCAAGTTCATCTTCCTACCCAGACAGAAATCCTTTCTGCAGCATACAACTTCTGTTAAAACATTTTTGATAACAGGCATCCATTACCTCACAAATCAACCCCTTCTGTCTTGAAGATACTCTTTTTTTTTCCCTAGAAAATTCTCTACAACCTAGAGCTGAGATCTAGCTTTCTTTTTTTCCTGGCAGACAAAAGAGTTTCATCCAACCCCTCTTCAGACTTGAAGACAACCAGCAGCAGTCTCAATGCCCTCTCCTCTCCAGACCAACCATCCTTCCCTCTGCCCCGACATGACTCAGGATCTGGCCAACCTCTGGATGCATCTTCTACTCAGGGAAGACTCCTGCCAAAGATGGTGCCAGCCCAGAGCCTGGCTCTCCAGAAGTTTTCAGGTCAAAGATCTTGTGACCATAGTTTATCATCCTCTGAACATGATTCACCTATTAAAAGTTTAACAGTGCTGTATATTTCAGCCACCACATTGCATTGCGGGTAAGTAGCAAACTTGCAATCCAACAAAACCTTCTGTCTTTTCCACCTAAGTCAGGTGTCCCTTGCTTGAGCTGGAAGTCAAGGATGGGAAATTTGGAGTGGAGGGGAAGGCATTCTGGTTTAGGGGAGGAATTCAGACAATAAGGGTGTTCAGGGAACACTGAGTGGCTACCAGACATAAAAACCAATTTTGATGTTACAGTAAATAAAATAGTTTTATACCAGCATAGATATTACAGCACCAAATACAGAATGGAGAGATGGAGCCATGGAAATTAATTATATGTTAAAATTTCTTTTCAAATAAGTGGAACAATATGGACTATTCATACTCAGAAAACTTGGCTATCCATTTGTCTGAAGTGATGATTCAAATGCATTCTTAGCTATCATTATACATCAAAATTAATTTTAAATATATTAAATATCTCAATGTTACAGAAAGAAAAATGTTACATTATATAAATATCATATATATATGAAAAAAGACAGTTTTCTAATAATGGGGAAAATCTTCCTAAAGAAAGAGGACACAAGGCCCAAAGATGTAATTTAAAATGTTCTATACAACAGAAGGCTCTAGTTTATAGTGTTAATGAACGAGCCTCCTTGGTACTCACCAGGATGGATAATGGATTTTGGCTTGTGAGACAGTTGAGCTGTAAAAAGAGAGGATGACCTTCTTAGGAGAAAAAAAAAGGTAATGTTCTGTAAAGTATTTTGAATATATAAAATATTATTTTTATTTAAACTTTCCAGATTGCAAATCTTTTTCAAACTGTGCTACTATGAATATATATACATATATGTAAATAAAAATATGGGATGTCTGTACATATATAGCTTTACACATTAAAAATATATATACATACACATATACATGTATGATTATATATAGCAGAAAAGTGTCAGCAACTTTCAAGGCTTTCATGTCCTATGACATTTACATACAATACCCACCTTCTCTAAATTCTACCCAAATATTTCTTACAGGAAAGCTGCCACCAGTCTCAGAGCAGTTGATGAACTTGGGAGAGTCTTGGAGGCAGAGAAAAGAACAAGATACAAAAGATGGTGGGATAGGTTTTCTGAGGAGTGGAGGGGAGGATTCCAGGAATGTGGTAGGAGCTCTGAGAAAGGTTATTGCATGAACTAATGATTGGATGAAAGAATGAACAAAGAAAGGGCCAGTAGTTAAAGGGCTTTTTAAGCTTTTGGCCTCAGAAGATGAATAAATACCCATCACAAGGCCTAGAGAAAAACCTGCCATCATGGCCTCAATCCTACAGGCACATGACAAGATGGACATCTCACCTCCTATTACTGTCTGGTTCACCTAATTTTCTGTCCGACTCTCACCCGTGACAGTGTGGTCTGTGATAGCTGTAACTCACTGAGGGAAGAGTCACAGAAACCTCATATTGAAAATGACCCTAATTTCAAAAAGAGAAGCAACTGCTAGTGAAATTTAGAAACTGAACAAGAAGAAACCATGGGATGTAATCATATAAAAAACTCAATTTTGTCTCCTCGTATCCCACTATAACCCTGCCCTTGGGAAGGTGAAGGAGACCTGACTACTTTTATGACTTATTTTGGTCACTCTTAGGGAAAAGAAAGTCTTTCAATCACTGTAAGACCCACCATGTAATTTCAATAACGTAAGGTGTCTAGTCCCAGGTAATAATCCTCAAATTTGAGTTATTGTTAAACTCCCCTTCTCCACTCCCAGCTGGGTGTGGCCTGGTTGCTGGAGTGTCACATCAAGAAAAGGTTCTACTTCTCTTTTTTCTTGCCTGGGGAGGGTCTCCCCCTAACCCCCTGCCCCAGCTTGCCAACCAGGATCCAGGAGGGAGAGGACCAGTAGGAAAGCAGTGCTGGAAAGTTCTCACTCCTCTGGTGCTGGTCTAAGATGGCTCACCCTCTCTGGACCTATAGATACCTGACAGGTTATCTGGAGATTCCTTGCTTTGTGCCTCTGCCCACAATTCCTGCAGTTTGGGCAAAGATGCTTCATCAGCTGCCTGCTCCTTGTTCAGCTCTTGTTTTTTTCTTGATCCAGGCATGCAGAATCTCTGTTGATCTGCTCCTCCTTCAGGTTGGCTCAATCTGGATGTGAAACGGATCCAGGATAATTCCTTCTGCCCCAGAACCTCTTCTGTTCTGCAGGAGACATGCATTCTCTGCCCAGGTAGACTCTAGAGGTTCAGGGCAATCCCAAGCCAGCAACTCTTCTTTGCAAAGTGCCTGACATCTTGCCTGCACATCTCATCGACTTCCAGACTGCATGGGCAGTCAGACATCTCTCCTTTTTGCCCTCCAGCCACAAAGAACACATTTCAAGCCCTCAAAACAATCCCATTAAAGTGACTCTCACTTGTCTCCCTTAGATAGGAGTCATTGCAATGAATTACTCTCTCAGACAAACCCTCCTCACGTATTCTTTCTAATTCCCCCCTCTCTTGACCTTTCTATACCCCTGATCTGAGGGAACAGCCCTTGGGTGAGAAGCCCAGGACTTGTGTAACAAGTTTTCAGCTATTTCCTTTGAAAAACTGATGCTTGCCTGTCCCACAACTCATACTTTTCTGAGTGCCCTGGTCAAATACTTCGATTTAATGTGTATTTTTACACATTTTACACTTGACTGAATGCTACTTTTTTCCCAGGTCAATGGCTCTTATTCTATGACTCACTGAAGATCCCATGGGGGAAAATGGCTTAATACTCTTAATATGAATGTAACAACAACAACAACAACAACAACAACAACAACAACAACAGCAACACAGGACAAGGATTTTGGAGAGATGCATCTGTTTAATTTTTCTATGGTAGCCAGTCCCCTAGATGGCCCCCAATGACCCCTGCCTCCTGGTACTTGCACTTCTGTGTAGTGCCATTGTGTCAGGGTTGGTCTGTGTGACCAACAGAATACAGAGAAGAGATGGTATGTTACTTCCAAGATTAGGTTCTAAAACACTTTGGCTTCTGTCTTGCTTGCTCTCATTCTCATGTAGATACTCATGTTGATATTCCCTCTGGGAAAAGCCATGTTGTGAGCACCCTAGAAAGAGTCTCACACAGAAAGGAAGCCTCCTCCCAATGGATGTGGGAGTGAACCTGGAATTGAATCCTCCCAGTCCCCCGTTAAGCTTTCAAGGATAACAACCCCAGCTGACACCTTGACTGTGACTCAGTGAGAGATCCTGAAGCAGAACAACTCAGCTAAGAATCTTGACCTTCAGAAACCATGAAATACAATGCTAGTTGTTTTGAGTTGCTAGGTTTGGGGGTAATTTGTTATGCAGCAATGGATAACTACTATACTGTCTAAATAGTTAGACTAACAGGTTTTTTTTTTTTAATTTGTGAAATATTTTCACACCGATTATTACATTTACCAACATAACTAATCTCTCTTTATATTCTAAAGTCCAGCACAAAAATAAAATACAAGTTAAAGAATGCTTCATTTTGTCAAAATATTTATCGCAGAAATTTTTTTGAACAGCAGGCTAAGTAGGTATAATGAAAATATGATTTAATCTATAAAACCAACTTTCAGACAAACTCCTCCACCTGTGGGATCTTGCTACAGGGAAGGCACAAGCATAGACTGGGGAGCCCAGTGATGTCCCAGCTTTCCACAGCTCATGGCTCCTGTGGGACAGGCCAGGTACTCCCAGGGCCTGAGCTATTCCTGGTCAAGGTCCAGATAGGAGCAAGGGATCTTACAAGGGAAAAAGAGAAAAATTTCCCTAGATGATATTTTACCTGTGGAAAATAAATACTCACTTACACATCAATGAATTGGTTATCTGTCAGACTACCAAAATCGGAATAAAGAAAAAAACTTATTTCTAGATTATTTCTAGATGTCTGAAAGTAGGGCTACCTAACCCTGCAGAAATAGATGCTGAATTACATAAAATAATCAGAATTTTTAAAAACTTCTCACATGCTATCACTCATTCCTATGACACCCCATACTAGGTAATATCCTCCCCCAGTGGCATTTATTTTGTTAATTGCAGAGACTACATGCTCCTTGAGATTGGGTATATTTCTTACTTATCTTTACTTACCAGCTTGCCTGGTATTTGTAGACTATCAGCAAATGTTTGCTGAATAACTGACCAACTGAATTAATTGATAAATTTTTCAGGCTTGTAAATGAACCTATTTGATCGTCTACATAATTTACCTAAATGAGCTGCTGTTCTCATTTCTGCTCAGTAATGTTATGTGTTCGTTTTTGTTTTCTCCTATCTAGTGACGGATGTGGTCTTGCTTCACTTATTTTCCCCATAACCTCGGGGTGACACTAAATGAGACCTTACCTATTGGGCACTTTATCTGGTCAAAATTCCTTGCATGGTTATCATTCTTTGGTCTCTCACTCGACTCACAGTTGGATCAACTGACAGGGTAGGTATTTAATCCCCGAAATCAACCTCTCCAGATTATTAATCATCTGACTTCACTGGGTCTGAGTTCCTTCCAGTTCCATGTTATGAGCCTTTTTAACGGGACCTCTATCTCTGCCGCTCAGGGGAGCGTTTCATGGACGCGACAGAGAGGTGCACGCGTCTTCAGCCCTGATGAGGTGCTGTATGTGTGTGGATTCTAAGTTTGGGATAATTTTTCTTAACAAGCTAAAAAAAAAATTATCAAACGATCCTCAAGTTAACAAAGCTCTACTTTGATTCACATCTATAATTGTTTTACTTTTTTGTCTCATTCTGAACTGGGTACTGCCGTCACTCACTGTGTCAACTTGGAGATCCACTGTCACCTTTCAGCCGTCTGCAAAATGGAGCACATATAACTCATTTCTGTCAGAACGACAGTGGAGGAAGGTGTAAGCTAAGTGATTGAAATGCCATCTGTAAATATGACAGCCACACATGCCTGTTGCTGGAGGGTGAGCCAGTGTCAGGTTTCCACAGCCAAGAATCCTGCTCTGTGGACCACAAAGACTCAAGCTTGTAAATGCTGTTCAAATAACTAAAATGAAAATAACATACATGCTTACACACCCACCCATCCATCCTTCAATTATGTTTAACGGCTGAAAGCAAACAGAGGGGAACTGTGAAAGCAGTTAACAGCACGGACCTGGGAACCTTGGTGAAGCTCCAAAAACAAAATCTCTTCCAGTAAACCTATCATCAGTCTGAGTTTACTGCATTTCACCCACTGCTGATCCCAGAGCCTCAGGGTAACTTTTCACAAGAAGCTGGTGCCGATTTTTGACACAAACATCTGAGTTCGTTATAGTAGTTCTAGTCTTTTAATTGAAAAAACAGAACGTTCCCAAGGTTTGCAACAATCTGCAGCATATACCTGGAGGCTATGAAAGGTCTGAAGATGCTTTTCAGGTTCATAGAGGAGAAGGTTAGATTCTTAGGGTCCACTTTGTAGGCACTTTGGAAAAAAAGGAATTCTAGAATAAGATTCCTGGATTAGGTACAAAACTGATTAATGTCCTACAGGACAATAAAATCATGACTTTGAGGTTATCTTCTCTATCAATCAGAAATCTATAAAGTAACATGTAACCTCTTCCCCTCTGGACTCATCTTTCTATTCGGTTCATGTGGAAAAACCTTGCTCTCTTTAGATATTAAGACTCAATCTGTTTCAAAAGATACATAAACCCCAATGTTCACAGCAGCACTATTTACAATAGCCAAGACATGGAAGCAACTTAAATGTCCATCAACAGATGACTGGATAAAGAAGTTGTGGTATTTATACATAATGGAATACTACCCAGCCAAAAAAGAATGAAATAATACCATTTGTAGCAACATGGATGAACCTAGGTATTATCATACTAAATGAAGTAAATCAGACAGAGAAAGACAAATATCATATATCACTTATATGTAGAATTTTAAAAAATGACACAAATGAACTTATTTACAAAACAGAAAGAGACTTACAGACACAGAAAACAAACTTATGGTTACCAAAGGGGAAAGGGGGAGGGGAGTTTGGGATTAGCAGATACAAACCACTATATACAGAACAGATAAATAACAAAGTCCTACTGTATACCACAGGGAATGATGTTTAATAGCTTATAATAATCTATAATGAAAAAGAATATGAAAAAGAGATTATATATGTATATAACTGAATCACTATGCTGTACATCAGAAACTAACACAGTATTGTAAATAAAACCATATTTCAAACAAACAAAAACTCAACCTGGTTGACAAGTTTTATCAGTTCCCTGTTACCAGACAAGACTAATAATCATAACTGGAATGAACCATGGATCAGGTTTCCCAAAGCAATGGTTTCCAAATCTTCTTTAAAAGGAGAACCCATTTTTCAAGTGAAATCATATGCCAATATATAAGTGACAAAACGGAAAACTGTTGGTACCATGATGCTTCTCAGAAAAGGACATAGAGTTGATCCTATCTGCCAATTTCATATTCATCCACTGGCTAAAATTTGTTTGTAGCCCCCAAATCCATACTTGCAGTGCTTTTGCAGTGATTCACTGACATCTGCAGAGCAGCAAAACATTAATTCACCTGATGTGCATGCTCCCAGCTAAGACTGAACAAGGCAATGTTTGTCTTCTTCCTTTGGCTCTAGTATTGTCAACAAGTGTCCTTTCTGAGGTCTATTTAGTGCCACATATTTTTGCATTTTTGTGCCTCTCGTTGGCAATTTTGCTGTTTGAAATGGCCCCAAGCATAGTGCTGAAGTGCTGTCTATGGCTGTAAACAGAAAAGGTTGTGGTGTACCTTACAGAGTAAATACGTGTGTTAGACAAGCTTCATTCTGGTGTGAGCTACATTGCCACTGGCCATGAGTTCAATCATTATGAATAGTTAATGAACCAATGATAACTCTTAAATAAGGTGTCTTTAAACAGAAACACACATAAAACAAAGTTATTTATTGACTTGTTGACAAAAAAGTTGTGATGAGAGCCTCACAGGAGGAGCCTAACTATATTTCCACTAGGAACAGTGGTTCAGCACTCCTTGATTCAGTGTTTTCCATGATTTGATAGCTCACGACTACCATGAATAGAAAGAATCAACTGTATCTTTGGAAAAATATCTGGATAATTGCTTAAATGAGATCGTGAAACCCCAGAAGCCTGGGCAGAAACTAGTTTGTTCCCATAGGGATGGAACAGAGAAAGGAAAGAGGAGAGGGAAGGGAAAAGGAAAGAGAGGGAGGAGAGGGGGTCCATTGGTAAGAAGGGACTTACTTAACTTTGGTTCAGTAAAGGGCCAAGACAGCAGATCTGTTACCAGGAGACTGCCATGGTGTTAGAGAACAAGAACGTCTGATACAGACTTTAAGGGTTCTTTGCCATGCTGGGTACACTATGACCCTCTCCTTGTAGCTTCCGGCTCTCTCTCAAAGTCTACTGTGCTCACATCTGCTTCTCATGGTTGAGGCTTTTGGGGTTTGTTTTGTTTATTTTTGTTCCCTATGGAAATCAGAGATGCGGCTTAGATTCCCTGTTCAGCAAAGAGATGCAGAACTTTGTAAGGCGGCAGGATCTCACTCTGCAAAGAGAACCATGATGCTCTCAGACCTCCAGGAAGTATCTTGGGGAGGACTCTGCAGAGCCAGAGCCTTAGGAATTGAAAACTCCTTGCCCAGGCAATTTTACCCAGCTCTTAAAGGGCTGAGAGGGCCTGGGGGACATCTGGGACACCGGTGGAGCTGTTCTGTTTGAGGCAGGGCAGGAGGCAGAGTCCTGTCTAAGTGTCCTTCCCTTCACCACCCCCCAACTTTGCAGAACAGAGTATGAACAGCACAGACCTGAAATGTAACAGACCAAGAAGCACAGCTCTTTCTTGGACATGTGCCAAGTACATTCCCTGACTGTGGATTTAACTTAACCCATCTCCTCTTACTTGGCTTTTCATAAGGATCACAGGGCACGCAGAGCACAGCCAAAGAACCCAGGACTGGGCTGGGGCAGGAAAGCTTGGGGCTCCCTGTGGTTAAAGGCAGCTGAATATTTGACAGCAGCAGAGCTGAACCCTTCACTTGTCTTTCCGCTTCCCTGAAGAATTCTACTGGTAATCAGGCTCCCCACTGACCTGGCTTCTTTCCTGGAGGATGGAGCTTTTAACCAAATGAAACCAGCCTCTTGAACATTCGGCAAAGCTTGAGCAGGAGGTGATTTCCCCTGACTCTGTGCATGTGCTAGAAAAGCCCTTGCCACCTGAGTCCCTGGATCTCTCAGAGTGGGGCGGAGGGAGGGAAGCGCTGACGTGGAGAACCTGCTCAGTGCACAGAGTATTCCTCTGTACCCTCCCCAACCAGCAAGCAGGCAGAGAGACAGAAAGAGGTGGGGTTGCTGCTCCTGCAGCACCTGCTCATTCAAGAGCTAAAGATTTGCAGAGCAGACCTTGGCCCTCCTGGCGCACCTGGTCTTTTTGCTTTTGCTCTGGGGACTGGGATCCAGTGACCCAGGACCTCCTGTTCTGTTTCCTGAGACAAGAGCATTCACTGGCCATAATTACATGCTTACATTACAAACATCTTTTCATTCCCTTTATCTCATTTTTTTTCTTTTCTCGATTTTGTCAAGGCTGATACCTGTTTTCTCCTTTTAGGGTTATGGACCAACAAATCAGGTTATAATGCTCTGTGACAAGGAAAATTTACTTGCTCCACATAAATGTGTTGGATGTAGGTGGTGACAGATAAAAAAAGATTATTCTTCAAAATGTCGTGGTAAGATGCCAGGTGCTGTTAAGTCTTCCTACAGATTTTTAGAAAGTTAAAATGCTGGTGTCTTTTGATAACATGAACTGAAGAGACAGAACAGTCAGGTATTTGGTCACTCCTGTAAAATATCTGCTAGACCATTTGTCTGACTCAGAAGATTGTTTAATCAGGCAAAATAGTTTGACTAGTAGACCTGGACGAATACAGACTGGAAGGGATCCAGATTCATAATATCTTCGTGGAGTCTAGTTAAAAGATTTCACAATAAAATATGAATGTCTCTTCCTTCTTCTATCCCTACCCGACCTAGCTGTGTGCAAGTGGGATGAGGTGAGGGGTGAGGGTGAGCTGTAGGACAAGTACTACAGCCCAGTGGCCTAGCGGCAGGTGCAGTAGGGGAACAGTAGGTTGGAAAGCCAGGCTCAGGGGACCCAGGTGCAGGGACCCTCAGCTCATCATTCTGCTTTGAAGGAGATTCAGTGTTCATGGATCTCAGCCCCTATTTGGGTGAGTAGGTACTGGACAAGGTCGATGAAGGCACTTGTGGGATTTTTCACTGTCTCCTGTCAAACACACTTTGTTTTTAATCAGAACCTCTCATCTAACAAAGACTCATTAAGCACATACTGTTGCCAAGCACTGTGTGGTCCAGAGTGGCCTGACTGCTCCCAGATCAGACTCATTTGGCTGCCTGCCTGTGTATCTACAGGGCCAGGTTCACTGAGAGCAGTGGTCTTTGGTATTCTTGTCTGAAGCAAAGTCACATCTTCTGGGACTCAGTCGTGACACCTGAGCTGCTTCCTAAGAGAGAAGAGTAAATCCTCCTCCCTCCCTCCCTGTGACTTATCAGGGATGCAGACTTTAGGTCATCAACTCTTTATTTGACTTCAGGTCATTTTCATCACGAATGCGATACCCAGCCTCCCTGCACCATCTCCAATGCAGCCTACACACCACTGTTAGATTCCTCCTCCTTAAATATGGCTTTGATCAGCAATCCTCCCCTGCTCAAAAAAGCTTCAAATAGTTCCCACTGCCTACAGAGCAAAGAGGACACTCCGTAGCCTGTCACTACAGCCCCCTCACCCCCAACATGGCCTTAGCCTGCTTTCTTCAAACCCATCTCCTACGTCTTTTCTAAAGGAAGCTTCTTCTTCTGTCAGTTCTCTGTAGGATGCCCAGAGCATGCCTCACACACCCTTTCCCCAGTGTCTTTATACATAAATGGCTCCTCCAATACTGGGATGTCTCCCACGCTCTGCTCTTTTTCCATAAGAATCCTCCCCAGTCTTCAAAAACTGGTTCTTACTCTAACTAATTCTTAAATCATTCAGCCCACAGTGACATCTTTCACTGCTCTGCCTTCACTAAGTCAAATATGCATTCATCTGGTGCTTCCAGTTCTTTCCAAATTTATTGCATCAATAAGAAATAGGTGAGTGGGTGCTGGCAACTGTAGGGCCATGGCCATGGGATGTTCTCGAGGCTGTTCCCCTTCTCCTTTTTAAAGGGCAGGCATGATCTGGAGTAAGTAAGGAGAGGAGAAGGAACAGGAAAGTTCTCAAGGGAAGAAATACCTGGCTTTGGTCCTAAGACAAAGGAAGTTTTCTAATTGGCAAGGCTGTTTTACTTAATAAATGGAATTCTTCACTGTTTTCTGTCAAATATACTTTGTTTTCTAAAGCAAAGGGTTTAGTATCGCTGCCTTTATATGTAAAGCTGATGCCATTGTCTTCATCTCAGCCCTTCTAGGAGCCTGCTTCTGCCCTGTGTTGTAAGCAGTGGTCATGGACTTCACTGAACCAATCACACACCCTTACCCAGGTGCTGCCAGCAGGGTCCCTAGCTGACATCTGGACACTGTGCTATGGAACATGAGCCAGCCTGACTGCTCATTCCTGACTCAAGCCTATGACCTTGGTTTCATGAATATATTGGCAGCCACAGAGCACTGTGGCATCGATATAGGATAAAGCCTTTATATATTATGAAGAGACATTCTGTTCTTCCCAATACCATGGCATGAGAAAGCCTCTTGGGCTGAATTCCAAGAATCTGCCAGCTATGATAAAAAGAGTCCCTTGATGACAAATCTGAATGCCTGCTCTCTGATCCTCTATCAATTCTTCATATGACTGGAAAAGCACTTTGTTCTTGGTGGTGGTTTCCTCATCAGTAACTAAAGGTTGTTTTTTTTTTTTTTAATAAGTAATCTCTTGGGCCTCTTTAAGATCTAGAATTCTATGTATCTGAATCATCTTTGTGCCCAAGACTGAACTAAATGACCTCTTAAGATGTCTTCCAATACTGTGACCCCTGAGACTTGCTGTATACAGTCACTACTGCAGGAAGCAGAACATGCACTTGTGGAAATCTACATAGGCAGTTTCACTGCTTTGGAATAGTGCTCACAGTCTTTCTCTGCTTAAAGTTTTATTCTTGTTTGTCTATTTGTTTAATCTGAAAAGGCAAAGTTGTTGGCTCCACTGGTATTAGCCAAGATTCTTAATTGTAAGCAACAGAAATCAAGTGTGGTTAACTTAATATGAAAAGAAATCCACTGGAAGATTCTTTGAATTCAGAGATTCAGCTCTGTGAACTGAGAACCAGAAGGACAAAAAAGGGTGTGTAATGAACAGGCTGATCCATCTGCGATGTTTGACCACTGCAGATCCGCACCCTTCTTCCTGCTTGCTCTACATCTGGGGAACCAAATTAAGAAGACCCGGTGGGTGTTCTAAGCCTCTGCTGGCAGCCAGGAATCTCAAATAATGCAGCCTCTAGCCCAGTGCATGGCCCCAGCCTGGCTCCACTTTCTACCCACAATAAAACCCCATCCTGGTCACCTTCTCATCAAACCCACAATAAGCCTTACCCTCTTTCCCTTCCTGGGAATCCTCAGCTTGTTTTAAACACAAAATACATTTATTCACACTCATTAATAAGTATATTGGGACATCTCCCCTGAAGTACAAATAAATTCTTGGGCGGGCAGATACACTCACTTATGAATGCACTGATCAACACAGGGTAGAAACGAAGGAGACTGGACAGCTGGACCAGAGCCCAGGTTAAGCTGAGCACAGGCTGCTCCCCTGTCTGACTCTTGATGCTGCCACAACTTCTGCGAATAGTTTACAAACTGACCCTGGGTCTTTGTATCATGCCCCTAAGGCTCAAAGTTTTAGGTGGGAGAATTACATTGTCTGAGCCTAGGCATATGCCATCCTGGCTGCCAGGGGCAGAAGGAATATCCCTTCTTCTGCTTCTTTAGTTAAGAACACAGCAGATTTAGAAGCTGTTGGGGGAAAAATCAGTAAGATGAAATGAAGTAAGCTTCCAATGCAATACTTGAAGATGCAAGTGCTTTAAGTTTTGAGACTTAACAGTTCTTTATAAACAAACAAAAAAAATGCAAACCTGCAGTGTACATGTTCTTACAAAGCTTTATTTTTTAAACTAAGATAAAATTCACGTAACATAAAATTCACCTTTTAACCATTTTAAAGTGTACAATTTGGTGGGGTTTAGTATATTCAAAGTGTTGTGCAACCATCACCACTGTCTAAATCCAGAACATTTTCATCACCTTAAAAAGAAATCCTTTACTCACTAAGCAGTCACTCCCCATTTCCCCTTCATCCCATCTCCTGGCAACCACTAATCTGCCGTCTGTCTCTGGATTTGCCAATACTGAACATTTCAAATAGGTGGACTCGTATAATATGTGGTCTTTACTGACTGGTCTCTTTCACTTAACACAATATTTTAAAGGTTTATTCATGTTGTAGCCTATGTCAGTACTTAATTCCTTTTTATATCTGAATAGTATTCCATTGCATGGATATGCCACATTTTGTTTATCCATTCATCAGTTGATGGGCATTTGGGTTGGTTCCACTTTTGGGTTATTATGAATAATGCTGCTATGAAGATCCATGCATGAGTTTTTATGTGAACATATATCTTCAGTTTTTTTGAGTGTATGCTGAAGAGTGAAACTGCTGGGTCTTATGGTAACTTCATGTTTAACTTCTCAGAGAACTGCCAAACTTGTCCACAGTAGCTGCACCATTTTACATTTCTACCAACAATGCATGAGGTTTCTGATTTCTCCAGATCCTTGCCAATACTTGTTACTGTCCGTGTTTTTGATTATAGCCATTCTGATGGGTATGAAGTGATACCTTATTGTGATTTTGATTTACATTTCCCTAATGACTAATGTTGTTGAGCATCTTTTCATATGCTTATTGGCCATTAGTGTATCTTCTTTGGAAAAATGTTCATTCAAATTCTTTGCCCATTTTAAAATTTTTTTGTCAAGTTGTAATAATTCTTTATATATTCTGGATATAAATCTCTTGTCAGACATATGATTTGCAAATATTTTTCCCACTTTGTGTATTAACTATTCACATTCTTGATTCCTTTGAAGCACAGTAATATTTTTGATGAAGACCAATTTATTGTTTCTTTTGTCATTTGTGCTTTCGGTGTCATATGAAAATTTAAATTTTAACAGATACTTGCTATTATATTAGGTTACATGTCACAATTAACCAATTCATTATTTAAAATTTTTTCCATAATTTTTTGCTCCTAAAAGTAATGAAAGATTTGTGCCTTTTTTTAATTTTTAAATTTTTTTCTTAGGAAAAATTTTTATCACTATAATTAGTCAAATGTTAAGAACATTTTTATTTACTGAAGATTCTTCTTTAAAAGTATTCTATCAATTTAAATTGTTAACAGCAATGTCTAAGTGTGTCAGTTCCTAAGCAGCCTTGCCAAAATTTGGATTTAGTAAGTTTTCTTTTCTTTTAGCCAGTTTAATGATATCTATTATTGTTTTAATTCGTACTTTTAAATTATCAGCAAGTTTAAACACTTTTCATGGTTACCAATTTTCTCTTACATGTTTTATTGAGAACAGAGTATTTAAAAATATTTTCTAATTATCAAGCAGCATTTGTCGAATGTAGAAAAGCATGAAAAACAAAAGTCATCTATAATCCCACCACTGAGAGAGAACAAAGTTCGATATCTTAGGAAACTGGAGTCATGCTCCTTTTATACCTTGAATCCTTTTTTCCCTACGACATCATTGCCCACACCTGAATAAGGTATATTAATTTTACAGTGTTGTTTTTATTTAGCTCTAAAATTAGTGTAACAGGATGAAAGAAGGGGGCCCAAATCTGAGTTTCCAGAAAGGACTGGGCCAATGTTCATGGTCCCAACCCCTGGCTTCTGAGTTGAGTCATAAAGATCTCTCGGCTGTGACAGCTGACTGTCCCCAACATGGTACAGCATAAACTGCTGAGAACCTTGGCAATGATATGGTTTCACACTTTTCATGACTATACTCTAAGACCCTCAAGATCAAGTACAGGGTGCTATCTGTACTGTAGCAGAGTCTCCAGTTATTCTTTTGATCACTTATATTTTCTAACGTTAATTTATTCTTTCATCAACTGCAATTGATAAGATAAAAAGTAGGTTAACAAGTGACTTCACACTTGGAGTTTGCCATTAAGTATTTTCAGTTTGGTTACTAAATAGTTCCATAGCTAACAGCCACACTGAATTCAAGATTAATACTTTAAAGATTTAATTGGTATTAACAGAGACTTTCAACCTACAGCTAATGCATAGGATTGTGTTAAAACTTTTAAACCTAAACTAGCCTTCATTTCATAATTGTTGAATCTAATTATATTTCTGTGTAGACCATTTATTTTAAAAAGTAATTCATAAGGTCAGAGTTGCCTTGACATTTGAGGAAGCAGCTCCCTTTAGTAACTATCTATGAACATGCCATTAATTTGGGGCGGGGGGGAAGTGTCCCTCTTTAAGTGCTAAAGTATAAATTCAAGGCCTAAAGTCATTCTGTGAAATTTTTTTTCTAGTCTTTCAGGAAACCCTCATTATTTGTGGATGTCCATGTATTTTAGGGTTTTCTTTGACAATTGTACCGATGCCCCCTGTTCTATTCATCCACAGTCATTCAGCTAAAGTTGAAGCTTTGGCGTTACCTGAAGATAGAATTCACCTTGGAGTTAGTAGTGTGGGCTACCTTCATATCACTTAACCTTTCCAATGTAGCATAGTTCACAGACTTACCATGAAGTACCCACCAGCTAGGGAGAGGCTCAGTTACCCTAGTCTAAGGCATAGCTTAGATAACTTTGAAGTTCCTTCATACCTGGAGGCTATGATTCAGTGTTGACTTCTAGTAATACTGTGGAAACTGCATGCCAATAACTTTTAGATATTATCTCAATCTTCATGATGTTGACTTATAAATTTAATAACTGTTTTAATTTGTAAAAAAAAATGTACACTGAAAAGATAATTGTGCCAACCTAGCTCTGAAGCCCAGTTCACAGCTGTAGGGAACCCTGAATCAGACAAAGCAGGTAAGGATCTCAGGGTAGCACTGGTTCCTCTCTTCCTCTTCCCCTGGCTGCAGGAGTTTTGTTTTAGAAAAAAGAATTTGATCACCAAAAGAACTCCGTTACTCCTTTCCTAAACACCCTGTGCTCCTCTGACTCTTGGCAATCTTGTATTTCCTTTCTTAACCAGAGTCACAGGTAGAGCATAGATACTATTTCACGTAGGGTACATTTTGAATGTGACAGGGAGCCAGCCAAATTGTCACACAATGGCGGGAACAAGCCATATTACTCTCTGTTGGGTTCATAGCAAATTTGGTTGGAGTGGGAGTCTGCCAATAGAGACAGGAAATGGTAATATACTGGAAAACATATTTGCATAAATGCTTGTATTTTCCCACATTTCTATGGAAGTGAAGAAAATACACGTACTGTGTTGAGAAGATTTCTGGTGCTGTCTGGAGCCCCTCTTTTCCTTACCTTGCCCTTGAACAAGTCTCATAAAAAATCTCACCAAAAATCTCATCATCCCTTACACCGTATACAAAAATCAACTCAAAATGGATCAAAGACTTAAACATAAGACAAGATACAATAAACCTCCTAGAGGAAAACATAGGCAAAACATTATCTGACATACATCTCAAAAATTTTCTCCTAGAAGAAATAAAAGTAAGAAGAAACAAATGGGACCTAATGAAACTTACAAGCCTCTGCACAGCATAGGAAACCAGAAGTAAAACAAAAAGACAACCTACAGAATGGGAGAAAATTTTTGCAAATGAAACCGACAAAGGCTTGATCTCCAGAATATATAAGCAGCTCATACGACTCAACAAGAAAAAAATAAACAACCCAATCCAAAAATGGGCAGAAGACCTAAACAAGCAATTCTCCAAGGAAGGCATACCAATGATCAAAAGGTACATGAAAAAGTGCTCAATATCACTAATTATCAGAGAAATGCAAATCAAAACTACAATGAGGTATCACCTCACACCAGTCAGAATGGTGTCACTCAAAAATCCACAAATGACAAATGCTGGAGAGGCTGTGGAGAAAGGGGAACCCTCCTACACTGCTGGTGGGAATGCAGTTTGGTGCAGCCACTGTGGAAAACAGTATGGAGATTCCTCAAAAGACTAGGAATAAACTTACCATATGACCCAGGAATCCCACTCCTGGGCTTATATCCAGAAGGAACCCTACTTCAGGATGACACCTGCACCCCAATGTTCATAGCAGCACTATTTACAATAGCCAAAACATGGAAACAGCCTAAATGTCCGTCAACAGGTGACTGGATAAAGAAGAAGTGGTATATTTATACAATGGAACACTACTCAGCTGTAAAAACTGACAACATAACGCCATCTGCAGCAACATGGATGCTCCTGGAGAATGTCATTTTAAGTGAAGTAAGCCAGAAAGAGAAAGAAAAATACCATATGAGATCGCTCATATGTGAAATCTAAAAAACAAGCAACCAAAAAAAAAAAGCATAAATACAGGACAGAAATAGACTCATAGACATAGAATACAGACTTGTGGTTGCCAGGGGGGCGGAGGGTGGGAAGGGATAGACTGGGATTTCAAAATTGTAGAATAGATAAACAAGATTATACTGTATAGCACAGGGAAATATACACAAAATCTTATGCTAGCTCACAGAGAAAAAAATGTGACAATGAGTGTGTATATGTCCATGTATGACTGAAAAATTGTGCTGAACACTGAAATTTGACACAACATTGTAAAATGATTATAAATCAATAAAAAATGTTAAAAAAAAAATCTCATCATGCCTGCATCTCCAGAGGCCTATGGGCATAGGGGGTGGAGGGTGCACTGGAAAGACGCTGGTGCCTATAGTCACCCAGAGAAAGCATAGCCTAGCTTGGAGTCTCCTGCTGTTACCAATTGTGCAGGCAAGGCCTTAGAGGAACTCTGGGCATTATGCAGGGAAAGAGAAAATTGCCAATGCCTTTGCTTGGTGTAGACTTTCCTTTCTAAGTTTAAAGAAGTACTAAGACCATCTGGCCTTTGGTTTCCTACAGGCAGCTCAGGCCCTAACTGTTTATCGCTCCTCACAAACTCAAGCCTGCCTGACCTGGTAAAGGAGTCCCACCAAAACAGGCCCTTGACCTTCCCTTGCTCTGTCACTGTCCTTGCTCTGCCCCTTGGCCAAATAACCCCAGACACCTGGGTTGGAAATACAGTTTTCTTAGAACACTGCCACACCCAGTCATACATGGCTGCTTTCATCTGACAGCAAAGGAGCTCAGTCCTGTAGGCCACAAAGCCGGAAATATTCACCTTCTAGCCCTTTATAGAAATAATGTGCCCACACATGGACCCCCACTCTGCTCACACCAACCTGCTTGCCTTTGTCTGCAGAGGGGTTTTTAAACCAGGCTGTGCTCCTTCCTAGGTTTCCCCAGGAAAGGTTCCCTAGGCTAACTTGTCCTTCTCTTCTAAGGCTCAGTGTAGGCATCAGTGGCTCCAGGAAGATTCCTGTGACTCCAGATTGAACTACATATCCTTCAGGGATAAGGATTATATATGATTAGCTTAATGCTTTCAGGGCCTTAACACGCTGTCTGATACAAAACAGGTACTCAATAAAGTGTGCTGGATTTGTGTACTGGATGTGCACTGTTCCATCTTGCTGTCAACAGGAGCATGAGAGTAATGGTCAATGGTATAGAAATGGTTTACTGAGAATTTTAATGGCAAATGCACTGGGGCTTCGAGGTTGCATAACCTGCTGTCAAGCAAAATGAACTGCCAGGCCTGTCTCAGATCCCATTCAAGGGAGTTTAATCAGGGGTGTCAAGGAAGCCACAATTCTGATTCTTGTTTTAATTGTCACAACCTCTCACTAAGAACCTCACAGGTTCCATGACAGACAGGCCCCAGGGCCACTGACAGAAATGTGCAGTACTGCCTCTTCATGAATGTCAAAGGCAAGTCTGCTCTTGGGCTTTTCCAAAAGAGTTCTGATTCTGAGATCCTATTAGATGTCACTTGCCCTAAGCCCTGTTTTTATGTGCTGCAAAGAAGACTTCTATTTTGGGTTGGATTGCCAGAAATACAGCTAATGTGGAAAACTGCTTTCATGAGCCACTCACCAGGGAAATCTCTAGGTATGGATTTCTTGGTGTAAAAACAGCTGAGCATTTATATATAAATATGCATGAGTACAATTTACCAGAGCACTAAATGATTAGAAAGGTAGTCTTTAGCTAAACTGTACCACATACTACAGTATGCAATGGCAGAAGGTTAGTTCATCTTTATCTTAAAACCAGGTTAAAAGATGGTCTAAAAAGGGACAATAAAAGAGATGATAATTCATGGGTTAATATAGAAAATGATCCTGAAAAAAGTAAGACACAGTGATTCCCTTTGTAACTGACTTGTGATCCCATCAGGATTATACCTTTGGAAGCTCGCATTCAAGGACTATTTCAAATTTAGCTTTTAAAGGAACTGCAATATTTGAGATGAAATACAATCTTGTCCTAGTAAGGACGTAAGTGCTCTCACTCCAGGTTAGAATGATTCCAGCAGGCAAGGTCTGATCTCCTCTAGTGCTGCTGACTGCCAACTATACAGGGATTAAATAGCTGTGACATGCCCCCTCGTCTGGCCCTTTGTTTCCTTCCCCTGCTCCCCTCCCCCCCCCCCTCCTGCTGGTCTTCCTCACCATTTCAGACACAATGAACGCTAAACTAGAAAAAAATATATTTTGTGTGTAATCCAATGTTTTCATTTTACAGATGAAGGAAACAAGATTCAGAGGTGAGGTACCTTGTCAGAGATCCCTAGCACATTTCAGGGATAAGACTTGGACCCGAATGCCCTGGGTCCTGAAATGATATCCTCTCTATGCCATCATGCCCCTGCCAAAAAGTGGATAGGAGAGTTAAGAAGATGAAAACTACATCAGTCAGAATCATTGACTTGAAGCAAAAGGAAAATATGTGATTGGCCAGGAGATAAATTAATTCATTGACAGTACCTCCTGATTACCTCAAGGATAAAAGAGAGTTGGAAAAAAATGTGGATTTCAATTATCCCTGAAGATGAGATGGTAGTCATTTAGCTCAAATGTGTCCCTTAACATTTGATGGTGCTGAGTAAGCAGGCACATCTCTGAAATGAAAGGCATTCTATGGAAAAGCATGACCATTGATAATTAAGATAACAGAACATTTTAATATACTGATTTTAAGTTCAAGGATTTCAGAACCATTTGAAAATGAAAGAAGTCCAATCTAATCTGTCTTATTGTGTTTCAATACAGTGTCGTATCAGAGGAATATATTGACTTCCATTGCTACTTACATTTTTTTAAATTAGTGGAATATTTTAATTTAAGAAATTGTTAGCAATACACATTCTCGTTAAGATACCACAGAAAGAAGCACTACTAACAGGATTCTCCTCCAACATCCTGCAGCTCTGCAAAATCACCTGCAATTTTCTAAAAACTCTGATAGTCTGTGCCCTGTTTTGTAACACATCTTAGTTGAACTTGACTCATTTCTGTCACTGGTGGGTCATCCACTGACCCCATGGTGGCAGGAGTTAATGGGGCATCCTAGCAGGGATATATGTGGTCTCAGGAGTGAATTTTTATCCGATGTTAAATAATCCTTCCACATCAACAAGACTCTGTATGTCCTACTGGTAGTGTCCCTTTTTTCTCCTTGTAATGCTATGGAACATCCTCAGTGTAATTTACAACAGAGAGAGATGCAGATAATGGCTCACCCAAGCTCCTTAATGTTTAAATCATGGTGATAAAACTTGACAGATGGAAAGGTCAGAAGTTTGTCTTGACTATTACCACAGCCATCTAGGTGTTTTCTCCCCAGAATAAAGCTTCCATCATTAATATTCCTTTGGGTCTCAAAGGATTTAACAGTTCAGAGTGTACCTTAGCCTGGGGCAACTCTTCTTTTCCTCATTTTTGTCCTTATCATTCATAATTACTAAGAGTTTTAATACCTTGTTTCAAAGTCACATCACAGTTTTTATTGGTCATTGATCTGCTGCAAGTGTCTACAGGCAGTGTCACACAAAGCATTTGTACTGATTTCTAGCTTTGATTCTCCCATTTATTATTTGCCTGATTTGGGGTAGGTCATTTTACCCTCTAAGCCTCTCAGTTGAAAAGTGAGAAGGTTGGGTTAGATTATCTTTAGATTCTCATCTAGTAGTCATAATCTCAAGTATTCATTGATGTGTTGTACATTTTTATTATAATTCTAAAATACAGGTAAGCTATTTTAAAGGAGATTTTGGTGGGGAGGAGGGTGGGAGAAAAATTCATTGGAAAAAGATAAAACAAAATGAATGACAAATCCATGGTGGAGATCTGAATTTGGAAGGAGAACAAAATGGAATTTTCTATATCAGTCAGCATTTGGAAGAGGTATTTGGAGATGCTCCAGGGAGGCTTGGAGCTGCCAACAGCACACAATGCAAGCAGCTGCCTTCTCAGTTGAAGGCCTGTCCAGGTCCCTGCCCCCACCCCTTCCTCTTTCCTCTTTCCCTGTTTTTCTCCCAGGTTTAAACAGGTAAAAGGGTGTGAGAGGCAGTAAAGAGATGGTAATAAGTTGGGGGCGGGAGAGGCTACACTGAAGCCTGATCGGAGTAAAACCATCTCCCACCCCTTGACTCCCCAGTTCTATGCAACACAGAAAGACAAAATACCATACGGAAAGGTCCTGACCCTCAGAGCTATTTCAGAACTTTGGCAGCTGACCCGAAGGAAGGGTGGTCTGGTTTCCACAGATTCCACACAACAGACAATCTTGTATAAATATTTCATATGGTTCCTGTCTGTGTAAGAGTCACTGCTTTGATGGCAGGGTGCCTTTTCTAGTACAGGCAGGTAAGGGAGAGAGTGCTGTAAGATTATTTGCCCTTTATTACACAGAAGCCTCACCTAACCCCTCTCACATCCCCACCTCAAACATCCACACCAGCTGAACAAATCCATCCCATCTTCCACACAACCTACCCAAACAACATAAAACACAACACCCGAGGCCATGTCAAAGAAGTGATTGTCCCATGACACCTCTCTTTCCCCACTTTGTAAATCAACAGTTTCACAGTTAGATGTGAGCTCTGTTTCTCCCTCTAGATCCTGTAGACTCCAAGTGAGATTCCTAGTAATATATACGTTTTAATAAAACATTATTAAATAAGCAATCTAGATACCCCATGTATTTTTACCCATACCTGGTTACAAAATGCAGGATAGTACCTGACTCTGATCCATCTCTGAAAAGAAGAAAACCAGGGACATTTGACTTAATTTGTGGCACAAGGATTTTGATTGTATATGAAAAGAATTTCCTGTCTAAAAGATTAATTAGAAACTGAAATAGCTCACTGAAGATTATCTGTCCTTGTTATTCCCCTAGAGATGTTCAAGCAAAGAATAATCATCCACCCACTTCTCTGCCTGAAAGCAAGAGTCATTCTTGAATCCATGGGTGAGCAGCTATGCTGTCATTCACATTGCTCTCCCCACAGTAGGCACTGCGGTTGACCACTGCAGGTCCACATAACCACATACCAGGTCTATGCCTGGAGCCTGTCGGGGCCACTGACAGAGGGTTCATCTATCAGAAAACAGTAGGGAATAAAAGAGTGGGACATGGGAGATTGTTTTTTTTTCCTCTAGAGACTTACTTAGCTTAGAGAGAAGATCCACTGAGCAAGATCATATTTATTTGTATTAACTGACGAGTCAACAAAATACCATGCAATACACAAGTCACAGTAAACAAAGGCAACAAAATATATGACATGTTTCCTCCCTGCCCTAAAGGATGGTACACATTCGCAAAACTACAACTGACAGTAATAAATAGCATATGATAGAGGACAAAGGATTAGAACTAAACTGATGGAAAGTGCTTTACAAAGGAGGTGAGGAGGAGTAAACACTCAAGAGTCACCCTTCTTTGGTGCATGCTTCAGGAGTACATGCCATGGTTCTCTCAGGTGTTTCCCCTCTTGCATTTGGCTCTGGCTGGAGGAAAATGCTTAATTTTCCAATGCTAAATTGTTTGCATCTTTGTATCTAAAATGTATGGTCAACTTGCTGTCTCTTTCTTTCTGTCTTTGTCACTTTCTCTCTGTCTCTCTCCTCCCTCTCTCTTCAAATCAGAATCACTACAGCTGAGAGTTCTGTGAACTTCCCAGGCTTCTTAAGGGCCATGGATTAGCAAGAATTCCAGTGGAGGTGATGTTCAAAATAGTTACGGTTGGTACAAACCGTATGAGCCTCCACCAATCAGAACAGATATTTGCCAGGATACTGTCCAATTAGAATAGAAACCAGTCATGAGCAAACCCAGTTGTGAATAAATCTTGATCTCCTACTCCTGGATCTTCATGTTAGATATCTCTATGATGAGGTCTTGACAGATTCTGCTTTTCTCCAACACCTAGGTTTGCACTGCATTTGTTATTTAACTGGAGGATGATTTACTCCCTCAGTAAGGAGAGATACACACCAATCAGAAAGTTGGTTGTGAATTTCCATTATCCTGCTACCCTCCCGCATGCCCCACCCTATCATGTGACTTCCAGGCTTCAGGAAAGTTGATGAAGGGGCCGCTTTAACAAGACCTTCTATTTAATTTCCCACAAACAAAAGAATCTGACTTCATTAGAGCCCATCTCAACAAACTCCTCCCAAGGGAGAATATAACCATATAAACATAATGCTTTGGCCATTTGGTATAATCAGATTCCCCCTTGCAGAGAGAGCCCCATCTCCTTTAACTATCCCTTCTCAGTGTAAATTCTGTAAATGAACTGCACAGAAGTGTAGAACTAGTTTGCCAAAGCATCTGCATAGTCCCAGACAGAATACGTTAGTGGGGGTGCTGTGGTATGTTCTGCTCTGAGGTGATTCTCTCTCTGCATGAACTCTGCTGCCTGCTGGAAGGAAAGCCCTGGAAGGTAACTTGTCTCCTTTATAACTATAACCAGTGGGGAAGCTTTGAGGTAACCCTCATGATTTGGGTGTCCTGATCAATGAACATCACACCATTGGTCGGTTTCTGTTTCTCTCTCTGTAGCATAATTATGAAGTGCAAGTTTATTAGTAACAATTACATATCTCTTTTCTTTATCAGTACACTTTCGAAAAGAGAAATGCAGTTTGTGCCTTCCACACCTCATTCATAAACAGCCTGCAACTGATTTCATTTATAATCTTGGTTAAGTGGATGTCTTACTATATTGTTTATTTAATAACCTTGCTGTACTTTGCAAATTCAGTTGACCACAGGTTATTCCTACCTAAGAAGAGCTTCCATAAAGTACCTATTGATACACATACATTACATACAAAATTTGACTCTATTCGATTGAATGTAACACATGCATACATTCACTTGTGCCAATCTAATCTCCACATAGCTTTTAAAATCTGACCTTGCCACTCACTCTTTGAGTGAAGTTATAGTCATATTTATTCTATCTGGTATTGGAGCTAAGGTTTGTAACATTTTTTTTTTACTATGAGGCTGGAAGAATGTGGTATTTGATAATAGAAAACAAAATTACACTCAAAGTTCACTGTGATAACTAACTTCAAAACAATATCCTAAAGGTCAAAGCAATTTTTATTTTGGAGACTTAGAAAAACAACCAGTTAAGCTTCAAAAACATTCAGCTATAAAGATAGCTTTTAAAAAAGCATAAAAGTAGTTATGCAAAATTTCCATTATATTTTATACAGTCTTTAAATGAAGTTAAAAAGGTTGTCTTCTTTAATATTAGATATTTAGCAACAAAATCACCATTGCAGCTTATAAAAATGCTTATTATAATTTGTTTATAAATGCATTGATGACAACTTTTTAAATGTATCAAATAATTTTGTTTAGTAGTTTAAGCATCCTATTTGGGTGGTCTAGGATGTTTTACTTCTTTTATCTCACTAGAACTTTTCATAAGAGGTAATAAAGAATTTTGCAACAATATTTGGTAGCAAATACGATGTGTCTAATCTTCAAGTGGGCAGGTAAATTAGTTACTTTTCAAAAGCATTTGGAGTCAGAGCTAGAATGAGTAAGATTTTTCATTACACAGTATAAGTGCCTGGATGGGTTGACTGATTTCCAAACAATTTTGTTTCTATTGTTACAGTGATTCAGTATTATTTTTCATAATAAAAATAAAAACAAAAACAAACTTCATTTTTATTTTGTGTCATCCATTCTATCAACAAATCTTATTCTGTTTCTTAAATATTTCTTGACAGTATAAATGCTCAGCATTATGTGAAGAGGAGGAAGAAGGAACCTCTTCTGGCTCCAAAAGTCCACTCCTCCCATGTTCTTCCAAATCTACTACTTAGCCTATAAAGTTAAAACAGATTTTAAAGGAAAGATGCTATTTTACAATCAGAACTTAGGCTCTTAATATCACATATGATAAATATTGCCAGATTCCAGGCAAGACTATGGCCATTTGGTTACAATGGACACCACCAGCTTTTAACTGTAAATACTTGTCTGAAGATACGAGTCAAGAACATGTGGGGGAAAAAAAAAGAAAAAAACAGTGACCATTGGACATCTCCCTCACCTCCCACATCCTTTTATGGCTCAGTTCACCTAGGCAATGGGCTGAGAAGATGAAGAAAACTGTTGAGTGGGAAAACTTGGCATTAATATGTGCCTTATAATTTTCTTATAATTTGTATAAATTGTTTCATCAATAGAATACAACTGCACATGACACTTCACAATTTAATGGAGAGAATATTTTTACGCTAATTATTGGTTCTAATTTTTAAAAGAATTAACTCATAATGACCCGTCAGTTATATTATCAGTTTTTTACTTACTAGATATGAACTACTGGTAAGTCATTTCTTGATGGAATTGGCTTTGAGGACATCAGGGCCTGGAGTGTGCCTACATCAAATCCTCCATGGAGGGTAGACACCACAGGGCACCCTCTCCACGCACACTCTCACTTCTGTTCTGAACACTGAAGAACTATTACAGTCACTATGCTGGCTTCTGTCCCCATTCAAGACAGTGTGGTACAGTACTTGATGACATTCCTGGCAATTTGAGAATTCCTCATGGCTTCCACAGAGGCTATGAGAGGTCATCCCCCTGCCCTCTGTAACCTCTAGTAGTTTCTACCTTCCAGGATGTCTTTGAAGCTTCCTCTGCTTGGTTTATTTTTAGGTTTCCATACTGGTATGCATTGATGCCTGAACTTGACCAAACTCAATTTGAAAAGGCCCTGCATTGTAGACTTTGACCTGATAAGAGTGGGAAGCTGTGTGGCTAAGTGCTCCTCTGAATTCGGCATTGAGAAGGAAGGCCTAGGGATAGGGATGTGGGCGAAAGGGTGGTGCTTGCAGCTGTTGATGGGGATGACATATCTGCAGTGGTAGCACTTCGAGTGATCTCTAATTACTCTGACACACGCAAAAATGCCTTCCCCTGATTGTGCCTTGTGAGATAATGGAACTATCTACTAAGGTCAAAGACAGCCCGGGAAGCACAGTCTAGCTGGTGCAGTCTTAGAGCAAAGAAGGCAGGGCCGGATGTCTGTGACCTGCAGAACCTGAAGTAGAAAAGGCCTTTCAGAATAGCTCTGGGAACCCCTGAAAGCCTGCAAAGAGGCTTCTACTTTTTTTCCCCTTAATCTTGCCAAATTGCAATGAGCCTTCTTGTGTGACTTCTCAATGATCAAATATACCAGATCCACTGTTCTCAACACTAGAGTACTATCATTATCCTTTCTTTAATGCCATTTAGGTTGAACATTTCCTCTCCTCTACTATTACTGGCACCTGGGAATTTAAACTTTCTCCCTGCCCTTCATTTAACAAATTATATTGTGCATCAGGAGTAACAGGAATAAATGAGAAGCAGAGAGTCTCAAAGGATGGCTTTAAGGACTTCCACAGTATCGATCAGTCAAGAAGGGCTGTTTCTTTATACCTTGATTTGGGTAGTACATTTCCACTGGAGTCAAAAAGAATAGGACATTTTTTTGTATATAAAATACAATCAGAGATCTTTCTCTCCTCCTCCCTCTTTCCTTTCATTCTTGAACAATTCAGTCTTAAAGCCATTAGGTAGGTGTCCATATACAGAGGAGTAACAGGGGCCACAGCAGCCCAGAGTGGGGTGTCAAAGTTCAATCAGAGAGAGGGGAAAGCTTGTAAGGTGGTGGAGACAAGAGGGTGAAGAGGGCAATGAGGAGGAAAACAGTATATACACATAGTTTCAAAATTCTTCCCCCTAAATACTAATTACAAAGGGGAGGAGAGTAACCCTACAGTGGAGAATCCTGGCAGACAATTCCCATTAGAGGGAATGTCATCAGTAGTGGGACAAATTGAAATTGTGTGCCACCTGATAGGATGAAATGAGAAAGACACAGCATCACTTCTGTGATATTCCTGCCAAAGATGCAGCTCTGGAATCTAATCTTGAGGAAACCTCACACAAAGCCAAATTCAAGGAGATTCTACAAAATACCTGGCATGTAATCAAAGCATGAGGGTCATGAAAACCAAGGAAAGACCGAAGTTAACTAAAGAACGTGACAACTAAATGCCTGGTGTGATTCTGAAGTGGAGACTTTTACTACTAAAAGGGCATTCTAGGGACAACTGGAGAAACTTGGGTAAAGTCTGAGGATTAGCTGGTAGTTACATATTAAGGTTAACTTCCTGAATTTAATGATTGCATTTTAGTTAGGAGAATGTCTTTGTCTTCAGAAATAGACACTAAACTATCTATCTGGCGATGATTTAGCACTAAGTCAGCAATTTTCTCTCAAATAGTTCAGGACAAAAGTTCTTTGTACTCTATTTCTAACTTTTATATAAATCTGTGAGTTTTTCAAACAGCAATAACAGGAAGAGAGTGGAGAACTCACTCAACCAGAGAAACTTGTTTTATGCTTATTTATATGACTCCCATACCTGCCCCCTCCTCCAGAGAAAGAGCAAGAAAGAGAGAGATTAACTGGAATCACTTTGATTGCTGTGTCTATGGGAACACTTGAAAGCTGCTTAATTACCAAATGTAGCCTTGGATTTTAAGGGGGCTGGTGATTTCCATGCACCTGCTTTGTTAGATGTTTTCAGAGAAATGAAAGTCTTCCATGTTAACATCTTCACTCCTGTTGCTTTTCTCTTTGACCTTAACGAATTGAAATGAAATTAGAAAATTTTATATATTGAAAATAGCAACAAATGTCCAGTAATAAAGGATTACTAAAATAAGTGGATACATCAATACAATGAATACTATGCAGCCATTAAAAATCATGTATCAAACAAAATTTATTTCCATGGGAAACTGTATACCATACTATTAATTCAATGCAGCTGTCTAGGAATAATTATTTCAGCATGATCCTATACCTGGAGGGTACAGACTAAAATACTTATAGTAGCTATCTGGGTTGGTAGGTTCTGGATGAGTTTTAATTCCTTCTTTTTGCTTATCTGAGTTTTCTGCAATGAATATGTATTAAAATAAAAGTTATAATAAAGTATTTTGCAGGGTAATTTTGATCAATGGTCTCTTGGATAAAGTGTGCATGTTCAATGAAGATTTTTGTTAAATAAGCATTAAATGCCTATCGGGGATCAGAATATACAAGATATGGAAAACATGCCTTGTTGATTTAAAGATACCCTGTATGTTATTTGCTCAAAAATACTCAGCCTCCCACTGACTAGAAGGGAATATACAAACTCCCCTCTTAAAAATTAATGATATTCTAATTTCTAGACTAGCATGATCTAACTGAACTATAAAGTGAGACATGTAGATAATATTAAGTTTTTTAGTTGCCACATTAAAAAAAAGTGAAAAGGAACAATTAAAATTAATTTTAATATATATTTAATTTAACCCAATATATCCAAAGTAGCATTTCAAATTTTAATCATTATTGAGGCATAGTAGATTCTTTTTTTCACACTAAAATTTGGTGTGTATTTTACACTTTTAACACATTGCAGTCACTCTTGGCCACATGTGGCTAGTAGTCACTACTGCATTAGGCAACTCATCTCTACCCCTAAACTCTATTTCTAGTCTAACTTGTAATCCACTTCTCCTCAAATATACCATTGTGTTTTTTGCCATTACTCAAAATGTGTTACTCAAATTGAAATGCTTTTCTTTATTTGTTTACCTCTAGAAATATCACTCATACTTCAAATAAAAGTTCTCCTGTCAACAACTCCAGAAGGTTTTTTGATCCACTGGGGCAAATGTATGATTCTCTCCTCTGGGCCATCATTTTCACCTCTATTTGATACATGCTGAATTCTGCCTTGAGCCAGAGTTGGTCGTTCATATAGCTTTGTCTTCAACTGCATCAGAGCTGTTGATGGAAAGCACTATCTTCTTCATACTTACTTAACATTTATTCAACAAATGCTTTGCATTAACTAGTGCTCACTAAAAGTCTGGTGAAAGAAACATGTGCCAAATCACCACCACCACCACCAACAAAAAGCAAACAAAGCAGAAGAAGATGCTTAAAATTGCAGAAAGAAGAAAGATAAACCAGAGGGTTGAGGACTTGGGGGTGAGGGAGCACTTGCTGGCCAGAAGGATCTATCAGGGAAGGCTTCTGAGGACCTGAGCCCTGGGCTCAGCCAACTGCCTCAATCTCTCAGTCTTTTTTTTAAGTCTACTTGAAGTCTTGCATCAGCGTTTTTTCTTAATGTACCAACTTTCTCCCCTACCGCAGAAGTTAAACACATTCAAACACTGTATTTTTCTCTACTGTCTAATAGACCAACTGAGCCAAGTCTAATCCTTACAGAAGGATTGTCAGAGGCAGCAAACTTTACTCATAAACAGGCATTGCCTATAAGGTATAATTTGTGAACAGGTGATTTCCATGTCTCTCTGACTGACTTCAAAGGCTCTAGAAAGAGCAACCCCAGTTTACTCACATATGCCTGAAATATCTTTATCAGGACCAAAGCCATTTATGCTATAGTTAAAATGCAACAGCCAGTTGGAGGAATAAATTCATAGACTTCAATTCACATTAACATCGCTTAAAGTGAGAATCTATGTCATTGTATAGAAAAGAATGCTGAAATTAAAGTCTAAAAATTATTACAACACCAACACCATATCATACTTTAGAATGTCAGAATCTTGAAAACAACCACCCAACCATCCAACAGTAGGAGAATGGATAACATGTTCTGAGGCCAAGCCCCTAGGGTGATGAGATTACAACAGAAGGGAGCTGCAAGGCAAGCTGCTTGGGGCAAAAAAGGGAGGCCCCTTGCTGAAGGAGGACCCAGCAGTGAAACAGTCCAGCTTAAGAACTTTTGGGACAGTGACAGTCAAGGGGGAACTCTAGGCCCTATTCCTCTCTCTCCTCTTGTGCTAATCTCAAAGGAGTCATAGATGGTGGCTAGCTAATCTGCACCCAGGGGAGGGAGGGAGAAGTTTTTCTTTGAAATAAAGATTTACATACTAAATAGGATTAGACACTCTAATGTCTGAATCTTATTTAAATTGATTACAGGATATATATATATATATATTTTTTTTTTAAACTTAAAAATGATCAGAAAAGTCATGGAACGGTCCATGTGTATATTGCAGATCAAGAGAGGGACCCAACAATAAATAAATGCCATGTTAAGAACTGAGGAAAAACAGAATAAAGCTGTTTTTGCAATCATACTTTATGAGTCCTGTGTGTTCAATTACTGCTTGTCCATTAAGAAACAGCAAAAACCCTGGCACAAAGGAGGTGCTAATAAATGTTGGAATAACTTAATGAATGAACCAATGATTTATGGATCTTGACTCACTGAGATCCACTGAAAAATTGGTTATTGGGGAAGGAAGATAGACCAGAGGGAAAGAATCCAAGGATGGGCTCTGAATCCATGAGAAAACCAGTTTATGGTTCAGAGAAGGTTGTGCTGATTTTAAACTCTTTTTAGTAATTTTATATCCATGAGTCCTTTACTGAGTGAGCAACTACAGAAGGATATAGTTATCAAGGAAAAAAAAAAAGACATGGGAATTCTTGATGTTAAGCATCCTATTTTCACAAGGCCAGGATGATGCAAGACAGAGGTACATGGTGTAAAATTTATGGAAGCCTCAATCTGAGCGAATTTGTGCTTGCTGGTCTAAAAGTGACAGAGAATCAGGGCCCTGAACAAGGTGGCTGCTGACTCTGGGGGCTCAGGGGTGGAGGCTGGACGATGTGAGGTTTACCTCAGTTCCCCAGAAACAGACAGAGCCAGTAAAAACCAAAGGTTGAAAAGAAACCAACAAAATAAAGCTTGAGGAACAGGGCAGAGGGTTCAAGCTGAGGCATCAGACCTGTTATCACTTGTAAGAGGTAAGCAAGTGTTGGGGAAATGCCAGATCCAGACACAAAGGGTAAGAGCGATGCTGAAACAGAAGGAAGGCAGAAAGTAAAGCACAAAGAGGGTGTGGGCTGCCATGGACCAAGGATGTCCTGTGAGCAGAACTGAGACCCCAGGCTCCCCCCTTTATGGGAGTTGGTGACATCTGTGTGGTTGCTTAGGCCTGAAGCAACACAACAAAACAGAGCAAAGAGACCCTTTAAGACTCTATTTTCTCATCTGTAAAATACAAATAATATCTTCCTTATCTGGCTGTTAGGATTAAAAAGGGTTGTTTCCAGCTTCTCGAGGCGGGAACCATTTCTATTCTGTGTGTGTGTGTGTGTGTGTGTGTGTGTGTGTGTGTGTGTGTAAGCGTATGCACACGTGTGCATTTGTGTTTAAAGCTTAGCCCAGTTAAACACATGTTCTGATGCTGCTCATTAAGGTTGAGAGAGTTCTCCCTCCCTTTGGAGTGTCCTCTCTTTTTTCTCTCACCTCTAAAATCGTGAACTGCTTCAGCACAGGAACTGTCTTCCTTCCCAGCACCCACTACAGTGAGTGACAAAGAGAAACACTTATTAAACACTTACAGAATAAATGAAGAAATTCAGGGTCTAGAAATAAACCTAACAGTCAAAAGCCTAACAGTCAAAGAAAAGGATTTCCTAATATAATCCTAATTTCTAACTAGGATTCACATTTCATTGCCTTCTGAGGTTATTGTGCTTTTTTCCCTCGCTCTTCTTTGTACATTTGGAAAAGTGTCATCTCCTGTCCCTAACAGATTTAGAACTCTCAAGTTGGGTCACTAAATTAGAAATGTTGCTGGGGTGTCTGAGACCTGTTACAGATCTGTGAGGATAGTGTGCCAGTAGAGAGAGCCAAGCTTTAGTCTGAATCCTCCATCTGCCATTTACTAGCCATGAGACTCTGCATGAATCACTTAATCCAGCTGCACCTCCATTTCCTCACCTCTAAAATGGGAATACTATTTGCCTCATCATGTAGTTGAAGTCAAATTGGGATCTGCAGTAGGCTTCCATGATCATTCCATTTAACATATCAAAACTCTTCCCTACCCGAGTCATTTCCCTATTTTGTCTTCACTGCCCTTAATCACCTTCTGGTATACCATATAACTGACTTACTCATTTCATTCATTGCCTGTTTCTCCCCACTAAGATGTAAACTCCACAAGGACAGAAAAGGACGTAATTTGAGAAGACGAAGTATCTTGGGATCCAGCCTGATGGGAATTCTGCTTGAATCCTGAGTCTCATGCCTTCAGGCTGCCCATGGGTGACTGGGTCACATTGGATTGCAGGCCCCCGAGGAGAAGGAAACAGCCTTGACCTACTCTAGACCTAATCCAGTTCTTCCGGAAGAGAGGTTCTCCTGTAGCTTCCCCTCTGGGTCCCCAATACCATTTCAGTGTTTTCACAACGTCTAATCTATTGTAATAACAATACTGGGGTTTTTTGTGTGTGTGTTGTTTTTTTTTGTTTTTTGTGTGTTTTTTGTTTTGTTTTGTTTTGTTTGCCTTTTTACTGTATTAACATTTGCACTGATAGGGCAAAAGCAGTGGCAGGTAAAACTGCTAGTGCCTTAATATGAATCAAGATGGTGTAACAAACTGAACTAGTAGCTATTTTCATTACAGTAAAACTAAAAGGAAATAAAATAAAACTCTAGTTTCACTTAAGAATGTCCCTGGTAAAGCCATAAAAATCATTGACTTTAAAGATCTTGACTCTGCAGCAAGTGTATTTTTAATATTCTGCATGATACAATAGAAAGGATATATAAAGGAAGCACACCTTCAGCTGCATCACCTAAGGGTGACAGATGTTTTGAGGAAAAGCACCTGTATGATTGAGTTGTGAGCTGAGTTGGATGCTTTTTCATGGAACATTATTTTTCACTTGAAAAGAATGACAGGCAAACAAAGGTTTTTCAGACTTGGATATCCAGCATGTTCTCAAAAATGAAAGAAGTGGAACTGTGACTTCAGGAAAACCTGACAGTGTTTGTTGTCAGTGGTAGAATTTGAAAATTTCAAGTGAAATTCAAGTGAAAATTGAATTTTGGAAAACTTGTATCTGGTACCTTGAGCTTAACAGCATCCCAATTCTTAACAACTTTTCTGAAGAGATCAGATTTGATATTAACCATCAAGACTCTCAGGTCTTGGGTAACAAAGTATGCTGCTATTAGGAATGCTGCCATTGGCGGAAGTTAGTAAACCAGAATTTTCAAATGACCAAAGCACTACAAAATCATGCTTGGGTAAGAGATTCACTCAAAGCACAAGAGGGACTTAGAGAAAAGAGATTTTTTTAAGTATTTTAAGAAGAGACTTAAATGTAACAGTACGGAATCTTCATTGATATGATTTCAGAGTCCATATTGCAGCATTCTTCAAGAAAAATATCCTAAATACTCCAAAAAGGCTATTTCAGTACTCTTTCCTTTTTCAACTACAAATTCATGTGAAGCTGGGTTCTCTTGGTATACTTCAACCTAAATAACATATCACAACAGATTGAATGCAGAAGCAGATACGAAATTTCAGCTGTCTTCCCTTAAACCAGACATTAAAAGACCTGCAAAAATGCATACTGCTACTCTTCTTCTTTTTTCTGATATTTTATATTTTATTTTGTTTTAAAAGAATGTTCGTTGTGACTCACAAAATTGATTCCATGAACTACTAAATGGGTCACACATATAATGTGAAAAACAATGATACAGAGATTTTTTCCTCTATTTTGTTGGTAGCTTGACTATGTCTGCTTAATGATCAAAGAAACTAGCTGATCTGCTGAACTGTTGGCTGATACAGGAATTTTCTTTAAGTGGTAGGTATGTATATCTCAGATTTTCATTCCTGATACTTTTTGATGGGAATAGTTTTTAAGAATGCCAATTATGGTCTGATCTAGTGAGGATCCAGTGAAGTTTCCCATGGTTTGGTCAATGATAAGGTTGGAGCTGGTGATATATTTTTATTTCTTGGAATACATCCTTGACCTCCAGTCCAGTGCTGTGAACCTTGCTCCTTGACTGCTGACTGGCAGTTCAGGTCTCCCTCCATTCCCTATGGAACACCCACTTCCGGCCTAACCACAGTACCCACAGAAATCAAACATCTAGCTGGAAAGGGAGGGCTGACTCTTCTTTTTCTTTTTTTGCTTAGGAAAGTATAGTCACCTTTCATAAAAATGCTTGTTAACATGTAACGGTATTATTATTTTAACTGAATAAATACCTTTAAAACTCCTTGTTTTAATTTATAATGTGACAAATATTGATATATATATATAACCCCTATAAACAAAAGCTTTTCTGGATTCTCAGTAATTTTTAAGACTGTAAATGGGTCCTGAGACGCTGTTTGTTTGAAACTGCTGTTCCAGAAGACATAGAAACATGGCAGGTAGAAAGAGTATGGCCTTTGGAACACATTGCTATTTTTTGATTCTGGAATTTCCATTTATTCACTGTTGATTTTTGCCTCGTTATTTAAACTCTCTAATCCTCAGTTTCACCACGTGCTGAAGTGGGGATAAGAATACTTCCTTTCCATTTTCTGAAGATAAAGATTTAGAAGGAAACGCCTGAGAAGAAACCTGAAATGTAGTAGGCAATTTACAGAGGTTGAACTCCTTTCTCCTCTTCCTTCCTTAGACTCAAATATAAAGAAGTGTCAAGGTTGAGGTCACTAAGAAGTCCTTTCTGCACAATGCAACAGACCTGGATCTTTAAGACTAGTTGGCTTGACTAAGAGTGAGCCAAAGGCAATCAAATTAGAAAACAAAAACAAAAACAATTCATGGAGAAGCCCAAACTATGGACACACCTGCTCCCTAGAGCGCTCACAGACGGTTTCTGAGATGAGTTTAGTAACTTGCACCCAGCCTGGTCTTTCCAGTCTCAGCCTGCCTTCTGGTTGGGATGGTTTGCTGTCCTTGAGTCCCTGCCCCAAACTCACAGGATCTCCAACAAGCACCAGCTTGCCTTCTGGACATGACCCTTGATCTGATCACTCCAACTTTCAGCAACTTTGTCCACAGGTCCCTCACTACACTTGGCCTGCCAGTGTAACATCTCATCCCTGCTGGAACTCAGGCCAGCAGCAGTCCAAACAGAACCCTCTCCTGAGAGTCTCCCAGGTGAAGAATGCAACCCTTATCTTCCTGTCTTTTGTTTGAAAATTAAATTTCAGTGTTGAGGAAGTCAGACTTGTGCTATGTCTTTGCAATTGCTCATCCATACGAACAAAAGCAAAAGGTGGATTCCAGGCAAGGCTGCAGCCTCCGTTCAGAAAATCCACCAAGATCCCATTAGTGATGGGATCATGCGAATAATCGTGAGGGTATCTTGTAGAAAGCTTGATCATTTTGTAAGGATGTTCTGGATTCTCTTTGCTCCCTGGGGAACAAGATTATTTCCATTTTCACAGTCCAGAGGAATGCTCAAATTCTAGCTTTTAAACTCTGGGTCAGAGTTTCCTGGAAATTCTTTTCCATCGCTGCAAGGCCAGTCTGGATTCCAGACATTTTACATCTGATCAAATAGAGTGAATCACTACCCTGGGAATACTTTAATGTGTCTGCTTATTCACCATGGAAGTAAATGAGCTTTTAATCTGCAAAATGCAGAGGGCATGGGCATAGAAACAGACATAGTGATGGAGAAGAATGAAAAGTCATGGAAGAGGGAAAGAGAGAAAAACCCAGAGGGATGTCTGTTAATCTGCAGTAAGGAATATATTCAAGAATTATATCAGACTTTTAAAGTTTCACTCTGTTGGTGAATATTTGGCTATTCCATATTCACTACTGTACAGAAGCTCTTGGTACTGCAAATTTACATGATTGGGTAGCCTGCCTTTCTTGCATCATGCCAAAATTTGACAATTTCCAGTGTGAAGTTGTCTGAAAGGGTGTCTCTGAGATGAGAAGCAAACTTTCTAGCCACAGACTCTTCCCACTATGGTCTGCCATTAACCCCTGTGATCATTTGATTTCTCGTGCCTTGGTTGCTCTATCTATGAATTTGGATTAATGTTTAATCTACCCTCTGCAGTCAACACTGAAAGTCACAGTCATCAAAAATCAACGATCTGGGCTGGGCGTGGGTAGAAGGAATAAATAAGGAGTTTGGGATTAACATATACGTACTATTATATATAAAATATGTAAACAGCAAGGACCTACTGTATAGCACAGGGAACTATATTCAATATCTTGTAATAATCAATAGTGGAAAAGAATCTAAAAAGAATATATATGTGTGTGTGTGTGTATGTGTGTATGTATGTATGTATCTATCTATCTGAATCACTGCTGTATACCTGAAACTAACCCAACACTGTAAATTAACTATACTTCAATTAAAAAAGAGGAAAAAAATTTAAAAAATCAATGATCTCCATTTTGAGATTAAAAACTTCCGGAATGATGGTTTAGAAAACTGTGCTGTTCAGTCTCAGCACAAGAAATTGTCAGGGCCCAGACAGGATGCCAAGTCTTATCCCTGTCTCCTGAGCTCCTCTCTCTGACTCTAGCACTGGCTGGTAGCTTAGATTAGTAGCTGTCAAATTCTAAAGAGTTTCCTCCCTTAAAAAATATATTCCTTATTCCTGGCACCTCAAAAATCACCCCTACATTTTTCTTAACAAGAGTCACCTCTGAAAACTGCTTCCCAAGACTGCCCCCACCTCAATGGATGACATCTTAATTCAACCCTTTTGCCATATCAGAAACCTGGGCATCATCCTGGAGTCTTAGAACTCTCTCATCCCCCAGCACTGAGCATTGTGTCTAGCACATAGAAGCTCACCCGTTCCCCCTCTCTTTCCCTGTTTCTCTTTCTCTCTTCACACACACACACACACACACACACACACACACACACACACCTTAAATTCTATTTTCCTCAAGACTTTTGCCTGACCTTACTGTCTTCCTCCCCACTTTGTTTCATGTTTCCACTTTGTCATAACTGCAAAATAAAACTGTATTTTTATGTCCAATCCCACTTTTCTCTGAATGTGTTGTTCTTTTTCCAAAGCCAACTCTCCCCTAATTACTGGTTCTGGGTTCGTGTGCAGTCTCTGAAGGTGTCTTATCCACAGAAAACAGACACTTCTGCTTTTGAACAAATCTAATTCTCAGAAACATGGTGTCCGGAGGATATGAGTTTTAAAATTCCTCATTAGCCCTTGGAGTTTTGCTAATTTCTTGAATTTTTCCTTAACCTCCATTTAGGAAAATACTTAATTCCCCATTTAAGAGAGACACCATTTAAAATACCTGCTCATTGATTAAATGCCTCAAGGCTTCTATGGTTAAAACCTCTGATTCCAACTCTTTGATCAGGGTTTACTTCAATCTTGCTAAGAATCCTAGGCCAGGAGCAACCTTGCCTGGGGGAAGGGGAAGATGCTTCTGAACAACTAACACTAGCAGTAGAGACCACAGTGGATCCACTTTTTGTATATTCATCCTGTATATTCATACCTTTTCAGTCTAGCATAAGAAACTAACTTTTCTTGAATAGGTAAAGCTCATGATTTGGTGCCTTTGAGAATCTGTGGATAAACCATGGGAATCCTAAAAACTCACTCTTGCTGCTTCTCCCTTGTTGGTTCCAGGTGCCAGTTAATGTGGAAGAGGGACAGGGGGGTAAGCTCCCTAAGCAGCACTTTGATCCCTCCCTACTAGCTGAGAAATGTAGAAACAGGAAAGGAGTACCAGGGTGGTGATTTAAAAGAATCTGAGTTAAAAATCTGGTTCTGGTACTTACTTGGCTGTGTGGACAAATTGCTTAATTTCTCTGTCTGTTTCTCCATTTGGGATTAAGGATAGCTTCCCCATAGAAGAAGCAATAATTCATGCCTACTATTATTATTATCAATATTAACAATGGTAATAACTGCAGCAACACCCTGAAGTAGCCAATATCATTGTGTGACATTAGCAATCTACACCAAAATC